>NW_010110873.1:55140-55353 GCF_000699245.1 Pterocles gutturalis
GCCAGCCCCGGCCGTGGGGACACACCCAGGCACTGCTGGGGACAGGAGGTGTCGGAGCTCTCTCCCGTCCTTCCCCCACGGCCAGGTCTGGAGGAGGTGGGGGCAGCCCCAGGGGCATCGCACAGGCCTCAGCCCGTCCCTCCAGCCCCCCTGCTCGGTGCAGGGCCCTGACCATCGCCCTCTCCCCCGCCAGGCACCCAGGTCAGCTTTCCC
>NW_010110874.1:0-13161 GCF_000699245.1 Pterocles gutturalis
AACATTCTGTGATTCTGTGATTCTGTGCACAGCGTCACATCTGCCTCTTTGCTGTTGCTGTCTTTGAAAAGGGAGGGGGAAACACTACAGCACAACAACGGCTTTCACCCAGGGCTTTCACCAGCTTTCACAGCGGCCGTCCCAGACGTCCCCACCTGCAGCGCGGTTCAGGATTTCAGCAGCGGGGACTCTCCTATCAGAAGTGATCACCGGAAATATTTGAGCAAGAAAACATCTTGGAAGAGAACACTAATACTACAGCACCCCAAAGGGAGTGAGGGGATACAAGAATCCTCTCTAGGAAGGCAGCCTGGTCCCCGCGCCTCGCCTGCCCAGTGGTACAGGCGGTGCTGGGTGTGGGGTGCTGGAGGGGGAGCGACTGCTGAGGCTGGCCTGGGGGGATTGGGGACCTGGCAATAACAAGCACTGTATTCTCAAAGCAAAAAGTGTAAGTAGTTGAGAGCAAGGAGGAGAAAAAGTGCAGTGGTAAAAGGAGAGCATGGAAGAAGAGAAACAGCAGGCAGGCACGTGTCCCCAGAGCTGGGAACGTCCCCAGGACAGGACGGCCGATGTAAGGACAGGCCAGGTTTGGTGACGTATCAGAAGAAAGGACAGTTCACTCATGTAGTTAATCAAGCAAGAAAATTATCCCCCATGTTTACAGCACATTTCTGTTGACCTCAAAAAACCCAAAGGCACATGTGAGACGTGTCCACTGAAAGGCGGTACACGGTAAGAGGGGCAAAATCAAAGCATCCTGCAAAATCCAGCTCCTCTGCGTTCACCAACAGTTTGGTTACAACAGCTGCTCCTTAACAGGACAGCCACAGGGACTTCTGCCACAACACACCGATCACCTACAAACAGCCTGTTCCAAACCTGGGGGACAAAACTGGATGAAATGAGCAGCAGGAAGAGAAACGTGGCGAGCTAAAAACCCATTACGAGGGCACCCAACGGACACGGGTGGGCTCAGCAGTTCTTCCTACGGCACAGAGCATTTCTCCGGGAAGCTCCACAGACACACAGATGCATTCCTACAAACACTGAGGAAGTCGTGGAAACACCAAAGAAGAAAGGCAAACCCCTCCGCTGGTGGGAATCGCACACTGGAAGGCAAGAAGGGCAGCAGAGGGGTCAGCAAGCACAGCAGGTGTGGCTTCAACATCTCTCTCGTACCACTGTACGCTGCCAGATGTGGCTGCCTCTTGCAAAGATTTATGGAAGAACTGGTCACGGAAGGCAAAGGTTCAGCCAGACAGATAAATACATGTCTATCTCCCAGGAGAAGCGGCCACAGCAGGCTGCACCGCCGCCAGGTCCTGCAGCATTCGCACCCGCTGAGCCGGGCACGGAACGGAACACGCTGACCACGGCCACGGCGAGCCTGCCGCAGAAACTGGGTGCTTGCACCTCCAACTCTACACCAAAAACGCAGGGAGGTTCACCGATGCTGCTCTCAGGCGTCCGAAGATGTAATCACTGAACATCGCTCCTCGGGAAGCTGGCCACGGAAAAATTCCCTTGTGCTGAAGTACGTCAGTGTCTTTTTGAAACCATCCAGTCCTTGGATTTCGGCAAACCGCGCCTGGTGCAAACAGCCTGGCACAGATTTGGTAAGGTAGCAAAGATCTGTCCCCAAGGAAACAAGTCTGCCCAACTACAGGCACGTTTTCAAAAGCTTTAGCATCTCGATAGTTACTTGGGTTTTTTGCCACCTTCTCCCAGGATAGAATACTCCGAACCAAGCCCGCAGACGTTACCCGATGAGCCTTCTATTTCAACCAGCCAACTCTGCTGCCAGAGATACCAGCAGCCTTTAAACTCAGAAATTAGTCGCAGCTCCAAGATTAAGTCCCAGTCTTTCTCTCCTCCTTTTTCAAAGTCTCCCTCCTCGTGAAACAAGAAGAGAAATTAATCTGACTCAGGCTTGCTCTATTAGCCAGTTCTAGGCCACAAATTCATTTAATCTAGAAACGAGACATCTGAAATAGGTCAGAGGACGATGAGGGGCCCCCACTGACGGCAGAGGGAATCCAGGGTGGACTCGCTCCCGGGCCAGCGAGGTGCACATCCTGTACTTGGTCGTGAATACCGTGTAAACCCTGCGAGAAATCGGTCAGGTCTGTTTGTAGCACTACAAAACAAACCACACACGTTCAACCAAGCATCCCATGGGGGGAAAAAAAATAATCCTCCATCCTACATGATTTCCAGAAGCCCTGAAACGCTGCCACACCGTTCTGCCTGAAACACGGCGTTCGTAAGACTGACACACAAACCCACAGTACACGAGGCGTTAGTAGACAGAGAGCTGGCCCAGAGCCCATACTTACATTCCCACCTCCAGGGACATGCTTAATATTGTCCTTGGAACCACACTTGGACTGAACATGGCTGTAGTTCGCTTTTTTGGAGACTATCTGGACCTGGAACGTTACAGAATGGAAAACAACACAAGGGAAGAGGACTGGTTAGAGTCGTCATACGCAGGCGGGAGCGGCCGCTCGCACACGGCGGCCAAACGCGGAGCTGTGTTAAACTCAATCCAACGCTGGTATTAGGTGTGAAAGCAACCGAGGAGGAGAGTGAGAGAAAAAGTGACCGACAAGAGGCTGCACAGACAGTGTTAGTGCGAGAGCGTAAGCGCTGCCGTGAAGACCGCTCCTCCACCTGCTCTACGGGCCCGGGCGGGTGGGTGCCTGCCAGCCAGCAGGGACAGGGTCACCGGTGTCCCCCGGCAGCCTCCCGGGAGCTGGAGCCCGCGGGTGAGAGCTGCCCCGGGGCAGGGAGAGCCGGCTCAGCCGCCTCTGTCCTCTGCGGGGCCACAGCTTCCAGCACCACCAGGACCTGCTCGGTGTCGGTGCTTCGCTGCCGTTTGCCTGGGGGAGCTCCAGCCCTGGGTAAGGGCTTGCAAAAACTTTGGGCAGTAAAGCCCCGACTCAGAAACAATCCTGGGGTAGGCTGGCAAGCCTTCAGTTAAATTTTATCATGAGTCTTCTGTTAATTAAATTGTTTCTCCTTTAAATTGAAGTGGCTTGGACTTTTTCAAAATACAAAAGGTATTATATAACTCTAAGTTATAATCCTGTGATTTTGGATTTCAAAATCCAAAAGGAGCACACTAAGTGAGCTCTTACTCACCCAGGTGGGAACTGAGTTAGAGCAGCTCGTGTTCACAAAGGTTAGTTATGACACGGGTTTAGGCTGGGAGTTATTTAACACAGCACGGAACGTGGCAGAAGCCGTCTCTAGAGCACTTCTAGAGAGAGGTGATAAATTCGAAGCACAAAAGGAATCCCCAGAACATTCTCACTTTGGCAGGTTTCTCCTTGGCCAGCTCAGAAAGGCTGGATTCAGTGCAGCAGCAGCTCTGACAATGCACTCCTGCCCTGGTTTTGTGGTTCATGGCTTACTGACTTCTCTAGAGGCACAAATCCCATCCGCTCACTGCCAGGCTCTGCCCGATAACGTCTGAATTAAACCAGCGCCGCGGGCATCGCTGCCTCACTCCCTGTCCGCTGGAATGCCGCGGCACGGCAGCTTCGAGTAACCACCAAACGGTGAGCGCCGCGTGCGGGGAGCTAGAGTTCTGATACAACTGGGTTGGGAACAGTGCAGGAAAAATACGAGGTCCTTAATATTCTGCAGTCTTACCACTAAAGCCCTCTTCCTAGTGACAAACCAGGGCTGTGTATGGAAGAACTGATTAAGGGAACCTCCGACCCAAAGCTAAGCCTAAAAGTGAAAATAGAGGAGACTGCTCTGACAACATTTACATGGACAGCAGGCATGGAAAAGAGACCCACGGCAGCGATCTCGGAACGTGCCGAACCGAGAACATCTCGGGGTTTACAGGAAAGAATCGGAAAAGTGTCTGTGCAGGGAACAGTGACACCGAGAGGAGAGAGCAGAAGAGCTGAAGAGAAGGAAAGTGACTCAAAATGGAAATGTTTGCCTTCACCTTCCAGAGAGAAAAGTCTGAAATGAACTCACTTTCCCATTGGGCTGCCTGGGGGCACTCTCTTTTGATACGGTTGTTTTAGTAGGAGCCATTTTAGAGACTGCATTGGGTTCAGACTTTCGGGCAGCAGCGGGTGATTCTGGCTTTTTCTCTATTTTCCCCTAGATGGAGACAAATGGATGATTTCAACCAGCAAAAGCACAAGTGTGGGTGGAGAGTACGGCAACACGAGCCACCCAGAGAAACTCAACGGAGCAGAGGACCCAGGAGACCTTCCCAGGGAAAGCACAACCCTGTGCCTGGGGTGGAGGGGCAGAACACCACTTAGACACGGGATGAAACGGGCACCCTGGGTCATCAAGCAATAATGAAGCTCTCCGTTTCTCAAAAAGCTCCTAGGTGCCTTTCATCGAGGCACCTCATCATTTCCCCAACGGTCTCCAAGTGACCCCAGCACATCATACTCTGCCAAATAATTAAACCCCACCTTTTAGGAGCCCAGCAGCAGCTGGACCACCTCCTTCCCATGGAGGACGTTACAGAGACCTTCCAGGCAAACACATCCATCCACAGGATGATTTGCTTTGTCCTCACGCTCCAGGAGCTCTGCGGGGTACTGGTACACCGTGCTTCCATTCCTGGTTTCTCACCCACACACTGACTTGACTCAGGCTTTGAGATCAAGGGCTGATTTTTATTTTTTTTTAAACTAATTACACACAGGTGGACCTAGCTAATCCAGCTAAGCAGAAAATTGAATTAAAATTTACAGGTTTTAGAAAAATTCAGCAACTACCTCAGAATATCCCTCTTTCTGCTAATCTAGATCCAGCCAAGTGCAGCTGGACCTGCATTTTTGGGGGGCTCAGAAGAAATCCTGTGTTTCACTAACCTACCAGCAGCAGAACAGTAAATAGGAAAACCTCGGCACTCCTACAGCATTCCCAGATTCTGAAAACATCTCAGCATAAATAAGACTGTGAAAAGAACAATTTCCTTAAAAACACAACTGTTAGGATTTCACAATTCTATTAAAATATTTCAAAATTAAAGGACAGTACAATTTAATGTCAAAATAAATTCCCTTAAACTGGCACAATCACCCTGTAAGCCAAAAAGCTCTGCAAACCCCAGAACCCTAGCACAGCCTAAAATAACGGAACAACTTTACGTGTTCCTTTTGGCCAGATGGCAGAAGGCTTTCTGAACTTCTGTTTGCTTTCAAGTCACAATATCCAGCATATGAAAGGGTCCCCCTCCTGCTTGCCTCCAAGTTTTTCAGCAGACTTGGTTCGTCATTTCCAGAAATTCTTTTAGGGAGTGGAAGTTTCTGTCCCCCAGACCCCGAAGCTCTGAGGACTGGACTATGGTATTGTACAACTAAGATACTCTTAACGTTGAAGAATAAATCCGCCGGTGCTGTCTGGGGCATACAACGCCACAGCCCCCAAATGCCCTTGACTCCAATGTGCCTGAGAGGGGATGAAGGCTCCCAGCATGAACCGTGCTCTCTCGGCATCAGATGGAAGTTATGTGCCGAGTTATCCCTTACCCTGGACGTGCAGCAAAGGTAAGGGAGCCAGTGTGGTCCACTGCATGGAAATCAAAGCCCTCTGAGTGCAGGCAAGCTGCACAGCTGGGCAGGTAAAGATGGGTGTATCTTTATGCAATATCCAATAAGGGTTTTATTAGCCACAAATTGATTTAAACCCTCAGAACAGGGCAGTGGGTCTGTCCCTAAACCCTTATTTACACGGCAGATGCTCACAGTGGAAGTGTGATTTCAGCCCATCACTGACAGAGCTGGAGCTGTATCTGTGCACACTCTTCTCCCTACAGCTCGTTCAACGCTGCCCTCTCTTCCTGTGCCCACCTGAGGTTATCCAAAGGACGGCGTACGTGGACCCCGCTCACACCAGCTGTAGGCCTGACGAGCTGAACAGAGTCCCCACTCCTAGACCTGGGAAAGGTGCTGCGGAACTTGCTCCTGAATCCAGATTTCCTGCATCGTAATGCATTGTCCTACCTTCTGGACCATTCAGCAGCCTCAATTCCTCTAGGCAAAGGCAAAGTTTTGGAATACAGGCAAGGTTTCGAGCTTCCAATACCAACTAGTTTCTGTGTCAGGACGTACGACAGAAAAACAGAACCTGAGTTTTGAATTCCTGTACGTACGGCAGTAAACACCACAAAGGCTCGGAAGGCGGATTCCTTCTGTACACTAGATCACTGCCTTGTTAATGCCTTGTGCATAACCCAAGAACCCAAAGAGGAGCTCTGCAGAGCATAAACGAGAAGAGCAGTGAGGATACAGCCACCAAAATTAGCAAAGAGCACCCACAATGCTTAAGAGCTACGGTTCCAAAGCTTACATTTGTTATGGAGTTTGAAGAAACTTACCTTTCCTCCACCAGGCTGATGTTTAATATTATCCGTCGATCCAATTTTGGAACGTACATTTTTCAGATCTGGAGCAGAAACGCTGCTGGTCGGGCGAGATGGCTTGGAAACGGTGCTGGGTTTAGTCGGAGCCTTAGCAGTTGGTTTTTTAGCATCTGCGGTCGCCGTTGAGGTTGCGGGGGGTTTGGTTGCAGCAGGCTTGGGTTTGGGACGACTGGTGGCTACGGCGGGTACGCTGGGTGCACTGGAGGCAGTGGTGGAAGGAGTGGTGGCGCTGCTCTTGACTGCATTGCCAGCAGCACTCTTCGGGCGGCTCGAGTCTGCTACAATTATCCCAGCAGTGGGTGGAGGGAAAGGAGAAAAAGACGGGTCAGACGCTATTTACCCAAACTTCCTCCGAGTCCTAAAGATGTACAGTGGCCCCCTTAGTAAACACAACCCCGACCAGGGAGGATTTGATTTAGATGGAAAGTGCACAGTTACCTGATGGTGACTTTGCAGAGGTCTTCTTGGCGTCTGCAGGCTTTGCGTCAGTCTTGATAGCTGCCCAAGACAAAACACACCGTTAGTATTTCGCAGAGTGGGAGGCAGTATGCACGGATGAGAAGCCTGGGATCCTGGCACAGCCTTCTCTGGAAGTCAGGGGCTCTCCGCAGTCCCCTCTTCCAACATGCTGCTTGAAATAAAACATCCCAAGAATTAACTGCTCCGTCTGAACGCTTGGCTGAGGTGGCACTCATCCCAACAGCAAAACTCACTCCTGTTTTCCAGCAAAAGCATCAACTCATCAAAAGGATCGCCATCCAATGATGCAACACCTGGGGTATGGTTTGCATTTAGTTTTTTCTTAAAATTACTTTCTGATTCTGACAGCCCTAACGTTATTTTAATCCTGCCCCAATTTCATGTCTTAAAAAAAAAAGAAAAAAGCTCCTTCCTGTAGTGAATAGTGAAAGCAAAGCCACACCTGCCCATCTATACCCTTGGTACTGTTGCTAGATAGCTCTAACCAATGCCAATTTTCTTGCACAGAAGCTACTGCTCATCTTTTGGTCCCTGTTGTAACTGTATGAAACCAAAAAAAAAACGCTGCTGGGCAAACACCAGTGACCGTGACCTGGGCACACTCCACACAGAACAGTCTAAGCCAGGAACGCATCTGTCCTCCTCAAAGCAGAATAAAACCAGACCCAACATCCATCAGATACAAACCACAGACTGAGAAACACAAACAGAACCTTTGGATAATTTAATAGGGCCTAAAGGATGATCTATAACTGATACCAAACACTCCCCAAACTGGCCTGTCCAACCAACCTCATCTCACTGCTTGAGACCACAACTGTAACGGGGAAAACTGCACGGACGGAGCAGAGCGGCTCTTGCACAAAGGCAAGAGGACTGAGATGTTAATTTAACAGAGATGTTATTTCTCCTCATTGTGAGTGGAGAGTCAAATGCTGGAACACTTTTGTCTGTTATTAGCACGTGATGTTGAAACCCTGGAGAACACTAAAGCTACTGGGACAATGGTCCACAACGACAGTCAAAGACTTTGACCTTTTTCTGATCTGAAGGACAGAGAGATGGTCTTGAACAAACATGAAAGTAATTTTTACCTGGAATGGGGAAAATTGGGGGGGGAATAATAAAAAATCAAGCACCACGTAGCCCATGGCTCTCATTAACTGGAGGAAGGAACTGACACTGAATACCTGAAAAAGTGAAACCATGTAACCCAAACCAAGCAGCTACACCCGCATTTTTCACCAGCAAGAATGACTGAACGCTTGAGCAACCCCCAAGGAAGTGAGAGTCTCTGTGAACCTGGAAAGCAGGAGCAGATGTCCTTCTGAAACACCACCTTCAGCCAGAAACTCATCACCCGGCTCAATGCTGCGCAACAAGAAACTAAATTGGGATCATAAGGGACCCAGGTCTCCATCACCTCCACCTCTGGACCCAGCTGCCGCTGCACGTGCTCCAACCCAACGGAATCGTCAGCGTGTGCCGCGATCCCTCTGGAGGCCCCGCACCACCATTCATCCTCCAGCACACCCTCGCCTTCTCCTCTTCCGAAGCACGACTCCCTTCTTCTACCCTTCATGACTCCCCCGTGCATTCCCAGATCCAGCCAAACCAGCCTGAACTGCGGATGGAGTTTCTCCAGCTGACCTCATCCCTCCCTCGCCCACCCGGTTCTCCCTGTCCTCTGGCAACGTCCCACCGCCCTCGCCGGTGCCGCAGCCTCTTCCCCTGGACATCTTGCCACTTGGAACAACCTTCCCGCATCTCCGCATCGTTGCCTCCATCTCTTTTCAAATGTCATCAGAAAACGCTTCTTTGTGCCTCCGTTTTGGAAGGAGAAATTAACGGAGCTCATTAAAACCTATTAAGCGCTGTGGGCTACAGTTCGCACAAGACCACACACCGTGAATGTTACAAGGATGTCCCCAGGACAGTTAAGATACTCGGCTCTTGGAAAGTACAACGCTTCCTCTATGCAGGATCTACTCTATTTTCCCCTAGAGCATGAAGTATGGGATGTACATCTAGCCTCACGTATTTCAACGCAGTTAAAACACCGCTGTTCTTTGGGAAAGGCGGGTTATGAATCACGCTTTGGGACTCACGGAACAAAGCAACCCGTCCGGGTTATTTTTTTAGCTGTCGTTTTACATGTTCATTGGCATATTTTGCCAGTGAGGTCTAGTCATTTGAAAAACACTTGAGAACATTTAACTATATTTTTATCTGATGCTGCATCTCTCAAGTTCCGTTAAAACGAGTGAAAGCAGTGTTTTCAAGATGCTTATACACTGCTCATGTGTTAAACTCAGAGGAAGTCCCCTCTCTGGCAACAGCAGGAGCGGGATACGGTTTTCTGATGACGCTGATGTGATTTCAGCTCCAAATCCTTCCTGCACCAGTAAAAAACCTCCTCTTCTGTTCAACCTTTTTGTTTTCCAGGTGCACTAGTCTGAGTGTTTCAAGTCATCTTCTGGAGATTTGCTTTTCCCAAGTTTTCAATTGGTTTTAGTGCTTTTTCTAACTGTTACTAGGGCAAAATACAGAGGTAACAGCATCTTTTTCTTCAATCAAGCATGTTCAGTAATTGTATTAACCCTGAATCACCCTGAATCGGCCTGGAAGGTAGTTCAGATTTGGTTTTGGAAGAGAAAAACCTGGAGACAAAAAAGTCCAACCTACGGTCTCTGTGCCTTGGCACAGGGCCTTGCCTTGTGCTGCACTGAAGGGTTGATATTCAGCTGTCACTAAGCTTCACGTCAGCTCTCGACTGACGGCTAGGCCAGCTCACACCTCTGGGAAGTACAGGATCACAGAATTAGGGAATGGTTTGGGTTGGAAGGGACCTTAGAGATCATCCAGTACTGGTTAACAGCAGCTGCAGCTTCTCCCAAGTGACTGCATTTCAAGGTTTTGGGCTCTTTCCTTTTTTCAAACCTCAAGATGGCAAGCTTGTTTACCAGGACACTGATTTTAACAAACCCATGGGGCCACAGGATGACTACACACAGGAAAAAGCAGTCGGCGTACTGGAACAGCCGAGAAAGACAACCACGGCGCTGCTCAAATGGAAAGTGGCAGCCGGTGAGAAAGAGAGGCCTGAGGACACACAGGACACTTACAAGTCGGCCTCTTCGGGGGAGAAGCAGCGGTAGTTTTCGCAGCGGCAGCTGCAGCGACTGAGCCGTTGTCCGAGGGGTAGTAGGGGTGCTGCGGACGGTTGTTCTGGGAGTGGCAGCTGACGGAGGCTTCGAAAGCGAGGTCCGCTTCTCTGTGGTCTTCGTGTCTGCAACCTGGAAATGGAGAGGCGAGGTTAAAGCCAGCGTTTCACCAACAGGCTCTTCAACGTGCCAACAAAAAGCCTGAAATAAACGGGAATTGGTTAAACTGTTAAACACAGAAGCCAGGCACTGCGGGAACACTGTAATGCAGAAGATGACACATAATAATCCAGGCATGCAGAAGCGACGGGCTGTGCTCAGCACAGGACCCAGAGGACAGCCCCGGCTGGATCTCAGAGTTGTGATTTCTGAACGACATGGCAACCATCAGTCCACCAGCAGTGCTTCTGGGAGAGATTTCGCTCCTTCACGAGCAGAAATGCTCCTAAGCTAAGGCAGCCCCAATGACACCCCTGGGGACACAGGAGTTAGTGCCCGTGGTTCATTCCTCACCTGGAAAACGATTTCATGTCTGTCCCTGGTGAGTCACTTGTTTGTAAACCAACCGACCCCTTAAGCATTAAAATACTGAGTTCATGCACAGAAACAAGCGAGATGAGATTTCTACTTCATCAAAAAGGAATTAAGAATCATGCCAAACACACAAAACTGAAGACACTTTTTCACAGAAAAAATTACAGATTTATGCCTGCGCTTTCATACTCTTCTTCTCATTCTGTAGTTAGTTTTAAAGGCACTGCAATGCAGTTATCTGAGCTCAGATGGACAGCAGCAATGCCAGCGTTTCAACAGCAACGGGAAGCTGCTGAAATGGATTTTAACATTCCCTTCCAAATGCGAATCCTCCTGCTATCCAATACCACGAGTCACCGCAGGAGAGATTCCAGGGCCGTTCCCGTTCTCAGCACTCCACGTGGACACCCCACTTCAGCTCTGAGATGCAACGCTAAGAGCTGTCCACAGATCCTCTCTAGCTGAAGAATTACAAACCTCCAGTACTTCCTAAGCACTTAAGTGTATCATCAGCTATCTCTGTACTGGCTTCAGAACGGCCAGACACCACAGAGACAATCTTTGAGGACACTTCCTTGAGGCCTTTTCCAACCTTAGTGATTCTATGATTCTATAGAACAAGAGGAAACGGCCTCAAGTTGCACCAGGGGAGGTTTAGGCTGGAGATTAGGAAAAACTTATTCGCTGAAAGAGTGGTGAGGCATTGGAACAGGCTGCCCAGGGAAGGGGGGGAGTCACCATCCCTGGAGGGGGTCAGGAACCGTGTCAATGTGGTGCCTGGGGACGGGGGTTAGTGGGTTGGGTGGGGTTGGGGTGACAGTTGGACTTGATGATCCTTGAGGTCTTTTCCAACCTTCGTGATTCTCTGGTTCTCATCAGTGGGAAATACCGAAGGGTTCAAACTGATTTTTTTTGCTCTCCGTTCACTGCTCCCATGCTCTTGTCTGGATTCAGGAGTTACCCTGTTTGCAGCGTATCTGTATTTAGAAAACCCTCCTCCTTTAGTTACAGCAAGAAATAAAGAATTACCTTGTGGGCTCCCTGACAGCTCACAAGGACAATCATGGTAACACAGTCAAGTTTAATTTTCTCCTCTGCGATGACGCAACTAAACGCTCGGGATCTGGTGCCGTAAGTGGGTTAACGGAAGCTGAGCCCAACAACTGCGCAGCTCACAGCACCCTGAAGCACGCTCCGGTCTCAGCCTCCCCTGACCAGCACCAGAACTACATTCTGCCTCTTGGGCAAGACAGCTGGTGAGTTAACCCTTGGGTTAGTTCTCGGAGCTCCCACACAAAAAACTCGGAGTTCTTACCTTTGGTTTAGTCTCTTTTGGAGTTAAGGTGGAGGGACGTGTAGCACCGGTGGCTGGGCGTTTAGTAGTGGTGGCTGAAGTAGGAGCTGCGGTAGGGCTCGTGGGCTTTTTGTTTGGGCCAGGCGCGGCAGAGGCTGGCCGTTTGGGGCTGGTAGCGGACAGGGGCCTGGCTTTCGTTGCTGCAGGCTTGGTAGATGATGTGGATGCGGCAGGCTTTATGGTTTTTCAAAAAGCAAAATCCAGTATAAAAACAAAACAAAATACAACAACAAAAAATAGCGCATTGTAAACCAAAACACTGAGCTGCAAGAACATAAAAATGATATTTTAAATGAAAGAAATAAAAAATAATTAGCTTTCTGTTTTCTGAGCATAACAAAAAGACCGAAACGAAGCAGCGGAAGAGGGCTGGGCTGCCTTCGGAGCCCAGGGGAGGTCTGCCATTGCATTCAAAGCGAACAGGATTTATTCCAGCAACAGAAGGAATCGCTGGTAAAGCTGGGATTAGTAACTGGGTGTTCCTGGCATCTCGTCCTACGTGTGGTACACAGGACATTGCTTTCCAATTACATGCACACAAGGGATTGCAAGCTCTAAATCCCCGTGTGATCAACTCCAGGGTCACCCGTCCGCTGCCTTCCAGGGGCCCAAGAGCCCCCTGCCCTCACCGCTGCCCGGAGGGTTTGGGGTGGGGCTCTGCTGAATGCTGCAAGCAGGTGTCTCTGATGCTTCACAAACAGCCCTAAAATAGAGTATGAGATCCCGGGCAGATCTCTGAGAGCTGACTGTAACTCAAACAAGCGTGCTGTAAACCCCTAGGAGAGTATCCGGGTAGCAGCAGTGTCAGCGTACGTGATTACTGCTTCCACACCACCGACACCACCCAGGGAACTTGCCACCCATTTACTAAACCCACTTTCCGACACGTTTGCTACAGACCGAGGTGTTTGCAACTTCCTAACTGGATGTCTTCCTTTTAGGAAAATGTTCACAACGGGCAGCTCAGAAAACAGAACTGGTGTTGCCACAGCTTAAGAAGCAGAACAGCCGGCAAATTAAAGACCAGAGAAGCGAAGACGCTGGCCGTGAAACGACACCTACCTTGGTCTTCTTCTCAGGGCTGGGAGGAAGCTCTTTGTTGGGAGGTGCTGTGATATCGTTCCCTGGCACGGCTTCCGCTGGTTTGGTCTCTTCTGGTTTTGCTGGGGAGGGGGGGGGGGAAAGGACCGGGGCCTTTGTAGGTTTGGGTTTTTTTTTTT
>NW_010110874.1:13192-16256 GCF_000699245.1 Pterocles gutturalis
CGGAGACTTTGTAAGTTTGAGCTTTTTTTTTTTTTTTACACATAATTTTTTTTAGTTTACTTTTGTTGAACACAGCAGCAGGAAGAGGCAGAACTGAGACAGTTACAGGTTGGCTATTTCTGGGAAATCTTCCCCAAGCCAGAACACTGATAGGAAGAAAGATTTTCCCTGTAACAGGACAGGTTCACCCAGATGCCATCAGCATCCAACTTCTCATATTATTCCAGTGGGAAAAGAAAGACAGCTGATGCAGGAAACCCCTGGTTTAATTAAAACAGCAAACCTTCCCACCTTTCAAGTTCTTAAAATTAATTGTTGTGATGTTAATGGTGAAGTTCTGACCTCTTCCAGGTTGCACCCCATGGCTTATCCCGAAATACGGCACGGTGCTCAAGCCATCCCTATCGTTACGGCTGTTCCTTCTCGACCTTTCTTCTGCCCACATCCCCGCGGTGCAGGGAGGACTCCTGCTAACGGGAACGGTCACAGAGGAAAGCAGGAGCAGGGAGCTCTCGCTGGAACATGCGTGGACCACACCGACCCTTGTTAGCGGGACCCACTGTGCCATGCTGCCGCACGCGGGGTTTCACAGCGCAAAGCTCAGTGCCCTTCCGGGGGTGCCAGTTTTTGCTGTGATCGTTCGTTTGTGTGATTGTTACGCTGAGCGGGGACAGCAAAGACAAACACTCTCCTACCAGCAGCAGGGCAGCCACCACCACCACCACGTCCTCATCTCCTTTTAAAAACCAGTCCCTAGAGCATCGTCCAGCTGCCAGCAGAACTCTTGCCCCCCAAAGCAAACAATCCGACCAAACATTCAGTTAGTGGCAGCTTCACCAAGTTTTCACCTTAAATCTCATAAATCCTCCAGCAGCACTGCGCGGCTGCTTTGCACTGTGAGACGTGCAAGAGGCAATTTCCCAAAAAAAAGCTAATTCCCAGCAACGCTGCTGTACAGCCCCACTGCCGCCAGCTCCCTTCCGCTGCAATTCAATTGGAATTTTCTGAAGGATGCAGCACAAACAACCCATCACAGGCGTGTGCATTTTCCCATCATCCGGGATGACAATGAAGCGTTCTCTGTGTTGGACGTTCCTTTTCTATAACAACACAACCGACTGCAACGCTGCGGCGCATGCCAAGAGCCCACCAGACAACAGGGGAACAATCCCAACAGGGAAAAGGTTGTTTTCCACGTCTTTTGGAAATTATTATTATCCATACTGCATGCTTTCTCGCTTGTCAGTCTTGAAGGGAAAGTCTCAAAGGACACTTCAGCTCTGGTACAAACGCCGCTGTTGAAACAAGCAAAAGGAACCCCTGCCTTCCCCCTGCCCCGGCGACACGCAGCAGCAGGATGGGCTTGTTAGTGTGTTGTTTTTTTGTTTTCTGACTTTTAATTTTTTTTTTCCCCTTGCATTGCGTAAGCCTCTTCCTAGCCCAAGCCATGCTAACTGTTTTGCAGCACTGGGTTTAACACCCTGGGCATACAACAGCCTTGTGAAGAACAGCAAGCACCAAAGTGTACAGGGTGGATGCTATTTTTAACGCAAAAGTCTTAAGAATCATTCATATTCACCTACAAGTCCCATTTTCTGGTAGCTAATCTATACTGGCTCCTCTATACTAGTTTTCTCCACCACGTTCCAATAAACGTTGATATTCTCCCTCATGTAACTTGTCAGTTTTATCTGCAGCCAGGCCAGAAAGACAAACTGTTGTCGAGGGTTCCTGCTCCGAATAACCACCTTCTGTCCGTCCACCGCTCCCTGCTCCCTGGACCCCACGCCTGGGGACGGTTTTGTTTTGAATCCTACCAGCCCCAAGTATCTCGGACATCCAGGTGATGTTCCATCCCCTGGGAGTGACCCTTCCTGCACCGCCTGGCGCCGGTGGCAACGTTAAACCTCTCGCTCGATGACAGTATCGCAGCATCCGCATGGCAACGCGAATTCACCTGCTCCGGGAGCCTAACGTGGCTCCTCAAAAACCTGAATTTCAAAAAGTTTCGGGATTTAAACTCCAGCAGCTTCCATGCTTCTGAACCAAAACCAGGAATTTCATGTCATTTCATGTTATTTATTGAAATAGAGGCGACTATGCAAGAAACTTGGAGCAAAGAACTTCAACAAAATGATCAGAGAGTACATTAAGGTTCTACGAAATAAATCGGATTTTTTGAAAAAAAGGAAACCAGAAGCTGCTGGGGCAACGCTGCAGGATAGCACACGGACAGGCCAAGCAACTTGCATCCATAAATAACAACGATGCTAAAGCCAGGAGAGCTGGGTAGGGAGCGTTCCTATCTCGGGGGCCACGGGACCATCACCCAGGTCCCGTCTCTCCCAGCCTCTGGGGAGTTCCCAGCTCCACACACAATCATCAGGGATTACAGAGGGTCAGGTTTGTTCTGTGCTGCCTCAATTTGTGTAACAGCCCTTTGCTTTCATCCTTCCTTTAATTACGAGGGCACAGGGAGCTGCCTGGGAAGATTTCCTCGTTGCAGGGAGTATTAGGAAAAGCTGCCAAATCTTAATCAAATCTGTTCATTAGTCGGCAAGAATTACTTAAGAGACTTTTCAGTTTGCTTGTTCCCCCAAGCATGGCAACAAACCTCGGAAAGACGTTCCAAAGCCACGTTGTCGGGAGCGTTGGCAGAGGCTGCTCTGCCCGGAGCCGGGGGCCCCCGCCCCCCCGCCGCTCCTCGCATGTTCGCTGATGGAGAAAATTCTGCTGGGCTGAGTCAGCACCCAGCACTGAATTCCTCCCGGGGGAAGGGGGACAGGGGCTTGAAGGAGAGAGGGAAGGACATTCCACTGCGGTGCCTTCCGTCGAGAAACTCGAAGGAATAACCCTGCGGCCGGGCGCTTCCTCCCCGCTGCTGCTCGCGGCGACGGCGAGCTGTGCTGTGCCACCCTGTCCGCCTGGCCTCAAGCCCAGCTCACCATTCCTTACCCACCCAGGAGGTTTGTAACGGTGGAAATCAAACTTTCTGTACACGTCAGTTCACAACACTTCGCTTCACAATTTCTAAGAGCGACACTGGAAGAAATCATTCCCATCT
>NW_010110874.1:16285-27114 GCF_000699245.1 Pterocles gutturalis
AACCAATGACCCCACAATGACAACTAAACCCACAACCCCCCATATTTTGTCTGAGGTTTTACAGACATTGGTTACAAAAGAGCAAATTTGATAAGTGCTGCTTCTGTCTCCCTTAACAGCGATACCACGTGTCCTTCAGACGCGCCCTGGCCGGCGTGGAGGGGTGGCCGGGACTCCTGCCACGCTGCCTGGAGGGGGGACCCCGCGGTGGCACCCCCGCGGTGGCCCGGCACCTCTCCCACGGCCACGGTGCTCCCGTGGCTGCGTGTTTACAGCACCTGGCTGCCTCCGGATGGTTTGAGACAGGGCAGCGCTGGGAAAAACACTGAACACAACTACCCTGCGTATCAGAGGTAATGGCAGAGTTTTCCGTGACAAGGCTCCGCTCTGTCTCCCGCAGGAGGAGTCTGAGGCTGGCAGATGCCGCCCTGCTGTCAGACAGGTGCCTGCGCATGGGAAAATCTGCTCCAGCTCAGCACCGCTAGAATTCACCGAAAAAATCCACACCACAGCCTGAACCAAGGGCAAAGTCCTGCAGGTGGGTGGGGGCAACCCCAGCAGAGACACAGGCTGGGAGGTGAACGGAGCAGCCCTGAGGAGAAGGACTTGGGGGTCCTCATGAGCCGGCAGCGTTGCGCTGGCAGCCCAGAGACCCCCCGTGTCCTGGGGGCATCCCCAGCAGCGGGAGCAGCAGACAATGCCATGGTTTTAATAAGATATCTTTTCCCCAGAAAGAACAGACTGTAGAACCTCATCAACTGGATAAAAGACCAAAGCTGTCCTCCAAGGCTCAGCATTAGTGTTTAAATAGACTATTATTTATTTCCTTAAAAAAAACCTTCTCTGTTTGAACAGCGGGTCCCTCTCCAGAGTTCCCCACACAGCACAGCTCACAAGAACGCCTTTCCACAGCACACCTTACCGTTAATCAATCCAACCCAGCCCATCCCGCTGCAGCCACAGCAAACGCCATCCGCTAAACCCCGAGATGCTGACGTCAAAGCTCTTCCTCGGGTTATCTTTGCTCTAGGGAGACACGCTCGTACCAGGAGGAGGTCAGAAAACGGAGCACCTTCCTCTTCATCTCACAAAGATGTCCAGAACCTCACTCCAAATGAATAATAATTTAAAAAAACATGATGGAGAGTTTGGAAAATCTGTGTCTGAAAACCTTTTGGAAAAGCCCCAGGAACACGACAAACCAGACTCAGCGTTTGATGGAGTTTTGCAGGTGCCAAGGGAGGCTCTTCCTCAAAAGCAGCAACAAGGGGGGGCAAGAGCTGCTGAAGTCTGAGGACAGAAGGGCCGGGCACCAGGAAAGGACAGCGGCGGCGATGCTCACCCTCACGCTTCTGAACGAAGCAGCCGAGCGAGGCGGTAAGGGAGGGAGGTGACACAACTGCCACCCCTCTCCCTGGAGCCGTACCAGCCTGACACAAACAGGAGAGCTGCGAAACCTACTGAGAGGGAGGACAAAGCTTTGTGACTTTAACCTCAAACTCGTTACTCGAAATGCAATTATACCCGTGGCACAGGGAACCCAGCAACCCGCCCACAGGGATCTAAGGAAATGAGCAACGTAGGACCCCGGAGCCACCAAGGGTCAGAAGGGACCTCGCAGGTCACCCGCCCAACCCACCCCACAGCAGACCCCAGCGGGTCAGGCTGCTTACAGCCACGGCCAGGGCAATTTCCACAGGGAAGGGAAAACTTCTTCAACATGAGAGAGGCCACAGGCTGGAAGAAGCCCACGGGGACTGTGAGATCTCCATCCCCGGAGACATTCAGACCTGGAAGTGACGCACGTGGCCCTGGAGCAACCATCTCCTTACACGTGGGCTGGAGTCGGGGGCTAAACCGGAGACCTGCAGAGCTCTGTTCCAGCCCAAGTGACCCCATTACAGCTGCCCAGCGGAGGATGTCCACCCTGTACGCAATTAATCACACGTCTTCTTGAAGCCTAGTCCCGATTATGAATAACTACACAGTTTTCCTGATTATAAGAAGAAAACAAATCCACCCCGCGCTCCTCAAAAAATAAAATCTTTCACCATCCAGTGACTTGCAGTCTAGAACCTCAGCCTGCTTGTCCAACAGCTTCTTGGCCCTTGTGACCATTTACCGTGAGAAGAGCAGAAGGATGCGGGCTGGAAGGGATGTCTGCAGGTCATTCAGCCCAATCCCCCACCCAAATCACACCAGATTGCTTGTGGTTTTTCAGTCATACTCTGAGCATCTCCAAGGATGGAGATTCCACACCTTGGGGCTTCTCCTCCAGGATTTGATTAGCCTCATGATAAAAAATTTATATATATATTTCACAATTCCCAAATTCCTGGCACGAGATGCTTTCAGCTTCACTGCAAGCTCCTCACAAGTCACCCAGCACCATCTGCTTCCACCTGCTGCTGCTGTTTCCATTTGATGACCCATGTTCTTACACTGGAAAAACTGAACAGTCTTTAGTTCACAATTTTCACGTCATTCATGACTTCACAGCCAGTAACCACAACCATCTCCCTCTCCAAGTCCTCTCCTTTCCAGGCTGAAGACTCCTACCGCATTCGGCCATTCCCCATTAACACGACGCCCTTATTCATCCAACTTGTAATTCCATTACAACCTTTCTGAGGCAGAGGACGTGGATTTACACGTCGTATTCAGAACGTGAGTGCATAATGAATTCATAAATGGATATAAAACTTCTTCTAGCTTGTTCTCCTTCCTTTCTGAACTCCTACAACTCCAGCTGCTGAAGGAAAGGCACCCAAAAGCATCCTTAGGACACCCATAAAACCCTTACAACAGCAGCACTATTGCTCCTCCTCTGCAAGTAGGGAAACAAAGCCGGCAGGGTCCCGGCTCGTGCCGGGTGATGCGGAGCTGGAGCCCCAGAGCAGAGCAAACACAGACCTTCCGTCCTTCAGGTCCCTTTGGCACCTGTTCGGCCGCAACAGCTCTCCGATGAAAGCTGTTACTGAGCGTGAAAAAACCAGGCACTAAATCTGAAAAGCCTTACTGTTCGTGTTTCCTTCCCTGAAGAAGGAAAATCAGGAAGAAGTACTCACAGAAACATACCCAGGAGTATCTTTTTAAAGTGAAATCACGTTACTGCGTCGTTTCATAAACCCTGGAACTCGAAGGAAAAGCCCAGGTGCGTGCATTTCTCAAACACTGCAGCAACTTAAGAACAAGCATCCTGCAAAATCCATCTCTGCGTCAAAAGGAGCAGGAGCAGAACCCAGCAGAACACACCTTGGGCTCAGCTCCGAAGGCCAGAAGTGAGCAGTTCTGGTTCCTGCTACGGCGGCAAGCCAAAGCTAGAGTGGAGACAGAGGACAGCAGTAACCACCTACGGGGCACTGGGGAGATTTTTAAGAGCGGTGCATCTGGGTTTCCTTTCTCCCCTTTACTGCCTCGTTAACTGAGCACCTCTGTGGGTAATTGGGACTGTATCACTCCTCTCATCTCCAACCTGTCCCGCTTGGCAGGGCACCAGCTCCCATTTTAGGGGGTCTGTGTGGCACCTGCCTGGCCCCTGGTCACCGCCGGAGGCTGGCTCCTCCACCTGCTTCCAAACAGGAGGGATATTCCCAGGCTAAGCTGAGCTGACCCCTCATCCAATGAAACCGTAATTCTCCTGGGGATTAGAGTCATCAGCTGAAAATCCATTAAGAGAACTAGATTAAGCAACAAGGCAATGGCCATCTTTGACTCTCCCTCTCAAACCTCAACAACCTCAGAAACAAAACCAGCCACGGTACACACCGCTGCCGCCAGACACGCTGCAGGGAGGCGCGGGCTCGCTCCTGCCCGCCGCCACCATCCAGGGGTTACTGCTTCACCACAAAAACCACCGTCACTTCCAGCCCTTTCGTTTAAGGCTCTCCAGCCAAAAGTCTCAACAAATGCAAGTCTGGGTTTAAGCAGAAACACAACCCTTCTCTGCTTTTTCTTCTCCCAGAAAGGCTAAATAAAACATCTCCTGCCTGACCCAAACATCTACACATTTTATTGGGCACGGACTGCAACTCCACCAACGGGAATATTTCCACTCGTTATCACGAATCGAGGAATAAACCCCTTGTCCTATCTGCCTGTGTCTTGTAAACTCAGGCTGATTTGTTCAGACTATTTTTCACCCAGGAAGAGAAATCCTAAATCAGATCTTGTTATCCTACAGGAACCTGAACTACTTGCCGTGCTTCCCTAACGCAGGACGAGCTGCCATCAGACAGCCATTCCAGTTCTCAACACCCTCTGTCTGGCTAGATAAAGCCAACAAAGTCATCAGCTCTTCCCTTTTCCTCAACAAAAGCAGCAGCACAGTCACAAAAACAATCAAAAGCTGTTTTCTGTCGATGTCCCTGACGCACCGAAGCGAGAGAGACAAGCACACCCCCTGGCCAACCTGAAACACCGGCCAAAGGACAGCACCACCCAAAGCTGCCCGAGGGGCAGAAATGTCACCTGAATCCCTGTTTCCGTCCGTCCCTACGGCTGCTCTGAACGCCGAGGAAGCCTCGCAGCAGTCCCAGGTGGCTGCTGGAGCTCAGGCAGCGCTCGGGCCAGGGGACACCCGGCATATTTTCAATACCTGCAGGCACAGAACTGCCATTCCACGCCAAATGCAAACCAATTACAAGCACAGCCCTGTCCCTGAGCACTTCAGCACAAAGACGAGATGTCACCAATGATCCAACGGGGCCAGCGTCAGCTCCTGGGACGTCAGCGGATAACAGCAACAAGCCCCAGAGAAGCCACCCGAGGGGTCTCTACCCCTGGCCCTGCACTGGCAGCAGGACATTTTATCTACTTTTATCCCACCCAGCATGCCCACAGACCCTCCCACAGACGCTCCCACCACCCCGTCCCCTGAAGGAGTTTCCCGGGACGAGCGGCGCACCGCCACAAACAACATCCCTGCGCTGGAGCGGCACACGCCGCCCTCGACCCACCGCCCGCTGCCCAACAGCTCCTCGCCCCTCTGCTCTCTGACCCCAGCGCACGGGGAAGGAGGAAAGCCCACGGAGCTGCTGTAACTCTGCTTGAAGGCAGCCTCCCTCGAGAGTTTTGTGATTTCTGAGAAAGCACAGCGGGTGTCACAGAACTGGGGACCCACCTGATTTCCGTAGCGGTTACAACACCTCCAGCATCAGCTTTAAACTCATCCCTGAGAGATGCCAATGTTTGTTCTCTCTGATCTGTCCGCAGCCCGTGCCAGGTGCTGTTTGTCACCGCTGCCTCCGTTTCCTCTCCCCTCCCGCAGCCTGCGATCCTTCCGTTCTCTTCTTTCCCATTAACAGCGTGATTTCACCTGGCAAGCCGCCCCGTGAGCAAGCCCCCGTTCACACCGCTGAATTACTTGAACAATTAATCCCATAATTAACTTTAATCTGTGCAAACCCGAGGCGATGGGCTATCACAGCCTCTCAGTCATGCTGAAAGTCTCAGAATCTATATTTATCTAAACCACAAAGTGTTCTGCTGAAAAAGAAAAAATCTGCAGGAGATGCAGGATTTATAAAGGAGTAAGAGTCAGAAAACTACGACAATGCTTCTGATGCATCCGCTGAGCTGCCGAGAATCCGAGGGGACAGTCCCAGCCCCGCGTGGTCCAGCGCAGCCCGGAGTTGCTGGGATTTCAGAGCAGAAAACATTTCAAGTTGGAGGAAACGCAAAGAAAATGAGAGAAGGCAGAAGGCGAGGGCAGGGCGAATGGCAGCGCTTGTCTACGGGATACCGCAGGGGTGACAGAGCAGGGACATGCGACAAATCACACGCAGCCCGTACACAGCGACAACACAAACCAGAGCCATCGCTGGTGCAGGAAACAACGCGACCGCTTGTTTTGATGAGCTGCTGCGGCGATTGCTGGTGAAAAAAAGGGACCTGGACAAGCCCTGCAGCTCGGCTCCGATCAGGACTGACCCGCAGCCGGGATCTCCTCGCTTCAAACACCTGCCGTGGGCACGCCACACACTGCGGTGCGCCCGCCTTTTGGACAATTCTTAGACTGAAATTGAGCTAAATGTGCCGTCCTACTGATACCAGCTATCTGCAAGAAATATTGTATGTACAGTTCTAGGTCACCTTAACAAATAGCAAAGGTTTTAGAGGTTTGGTAAAAAAAAACCAAACCACCACACCAAGCAAACCCTGAGTGGACAGGAGGGAGGAAATCTCCTTCAGGCAGAAGTTCTGAGAGATGCCATTCAAATGACGAGAACCAGGTTGGGCAATTCTTTAAATCATTTTTAGCATGAAAAAAGGGGCAAGTGATAAAGGCTGTTAGCCTGAACGGAAGCGCTAAGTTCAGAATGAGCAGACAGAACCGGCAGAAAAGGAGGAATCAGCAGGGAGGAGGAAAAGCATCCTTCCATCAGACACACCGGCTCTGCCAGCCGTGCTGGACACGCTGCCCTGCACTGGACGCAGACCCGCAAGGTGAAAGCTGGACTGAAGTTATTGCTTCTGCTGCTATGTCTTCCTCCAGGAGAGAATAAAGCCAGAGTTTGTTTCTTCCCAGTGCCCTGTACACAGCAGAACAAACCAAACCCAACCAAACCAGCTGTTAATTGTGGAGTGAAAACGAAGTTACAGCTCTACCCTATCCCATCCCTGCCCAGGAAAGCCCAGGAGCTGTCTGCCAGCCCCGTTATTACTGGGTCAGCTCACACTCAGCCCTGTGGTTATAAGGATGACAGAACTAGTTTTTAAAAGAAAGATTGCAAGAGCATAAAATTTTAAACCTAGATGCTTAAAAAAACCCTTGATAATACACATGAGCCATCTGCAAAAGGCAACCCAAGCAGAAGACCGAGCGCTCACGTCTTCCAGTGACCTTCCCATCACTGGTGCTCACCCTGCTGGGGAGACACGTCCATCCACTTCAGACAATGTTTTATGTGTTTGTCTGATTTCAAACCCCACATATCTGGGTTTTGAACTGTTTCCCCTTCAGCTCGCCAGGTTCCTGGTTCTCCAGAATACGCACCTTCCAGCTAACTCGCCTCGTTGCGAACCAGCGCCAGTGGCAGAGCGGCTGGCAGCAAACCCCATGGGTCACAAACAGTCTGCACCGATACAAACACCTTTTTTTTTCTGTTCCACATTTGTCACCACCATCACCTATATCACGTTTAAGCTGCCGATAAGACTGATGACCCTTCGTGTTTCCGCACCCAGCTGAGCACAGGTAAACACACACCCGCTCAGCTCCTACTCCACCGAAGCACAAACACCCCGAGGCATTGCCTCTGACAGCGGGTCGCAGCCGGGAGCTCGCGGCGCTGCTCTGGCAGCTATCAAAATGAGAGCGGATGGCTCCCACCTGCGAAGGGACGCGACACCCCCGCTCAGGCTGCGCAGGACCCGTGTCTGCGATCCGGGATGCGCTGCCACCCAAACTGACACCGCTCCCCCTCTCCTGGCTGCCAGAGTTATTCAAAACCTGTGCGGCACCTAGAGCGTAAGGAACCAGGTAACGCTGAGACCACGGAAAGGGAGGAAGATAGGAGACGCTGGCGCTGGGAGCGGGGAGGTTTGTGTTGCCCAAACCTCTTTCTGCACATCTACTGAGAGCAGGAGCCTTGGAAACTGAAGCACCTTAGAGAAACTGTTAGAGAAAAGGAAAACTCTAATAATCAGAGAGAATACGGTTCTGTTGGAAGCGACCGCTGCCAGCGGGAAGGACGATGACGGGAGCCAACGGCCGACCATTGGGTGTCACTAACACACCACAAAACCCGAGAGGAGAACTCCCAGCCCAGAGTTCCCACAGCCCCTTACTTGGAGCTGCCTTTCCAGGCTCATCGCTGCACAGAGCTCAGCTTATCAACCCGAACGGAGCATTCTGGGGCTCCACCTGAACGGCACGTCCCCCTTCCCACCTTTTCCCCTCTCACACCGGGGTGTTACCATTCCAGTAGCAGTCCTTTGAAGGCTTAGCAAACCGGCTGGCCGCTAAAGAAGTCATCAGAAGCAGAAATTCTCATGTAAGCCTTTTGTCTTTATTCCCTGACACATTATTTTTCCTCTCCCCACACAAAGCTCTCGTTAATACAGGCGACAGGCACAGCACACAGAGCATCCTTGCACCCCAAACCTGGGGAAAAAGCAGGTTTATTGCCGGCTGGAGCTGGCGAGGGGGACTGAGATGTTGTTCCAGGCTGGAGAACAAAGATTAACGACTCTTCTCACAGATAAATCCGGGAAGCCTGACCTCATACATCCCAGAGCTACTGGAACAACAACACACTCCAAAATACAACAAGCCGCTATTGACAGTCATCAGCGGAAAGGCTCCACTGTAACGGGGGATCGGGAAAGAGCTTACAGCAAGCGACGGGGAAATTCCACTTTGGATTTCAGCACTGGAGCCGTTCGGAGCGTTAATCATTCCCCCCCGTTTACTCTTGCTGACCCCAGCAAAGAGAAACACCCGAAGGTGCTCAAAAGCTGAAGGGAAAAGCACAAGCCGCAGATCTTTCCAACACATACTGAAAGGTAGATGCTTGGGTAATGCCTCACCCTAAAAATACCGCCTGCAAACCAGAAGGGTACCTGCGCTCACAGGCGAGAGGCTGCTGGAGAGACCCATCACCACGCGGGTACTCCAGACTTTAACACCCCTTCCTCAGCCTGAGGGTCCCGGGAAGCGATTCATGGCTGGTGCCGCAATAGATGCTGTGGAATCAGCCACACAATTTTATTTTTTAAATTTTTCCTCCCTTTTCATCCATCCCCAACCACATCCTTTGTTCCAACTCCCAGCACCTGACCCAGGTCGGTTGTTCCAGGTGTACCGAGCCCCCCCCGCCTGCAGCCTGTCACATCAGATATCTGCTTCTTAGCTCCTGTCGCTCGCTCCCCAGGGAGGGAAAAATTAGCAACATACCATCACGTGGTAAATCTCCTTGCTTGGGAGACGGAGAGCCCTGCACACCGCTGACCTCAATTTCTTTTCTTTCCAGCGGAGCAGTTCTGCCGGATTCTACCTCGGTGCATTTGCTTTTCGGAGAATCAAACCCAGCAGCTCCATCGGTGGCATTTCTCTTCTCCTTCTTCACCTCCACCTCCTCCCTCTCTTTGTCCTGGCTGCCGATTTCAGGGATTTGCTCCAGCTTGCTGTGATACAAGCCCGGGCTGCTCAGCTCTTTCTTGCCCGAGTTGCTGCCGCTGTTCCGCTCGTCTCTCTTCTTGGCAGCCGGCTCCTCAGCCGGGAGGGACTGATGCTCCTTCACGACCAGGCTGGGCAGCCCCGCGCGGCTCTGCTCGGGACCCGAGCTGCAGACAGATGTTTGCTCTTCTGCCACGGTCATTGACCTTTTCATCGGAGCGCCCGGCTTTCTGGCTGTGGGGCTGGAGCACTGGGTCAGGCTGCTATTAGGAGAGAGCAAACCAGTGGCAACGTCCTCTCTAAGCACCGGCTCAGGGTATTTATCAGGCAGGTTCAGGGCTAGGGGCACCGACAAGTGCGAGCACTCGGACATCGCACGCCTCATCGCCTTCCTTTGATGGGCAGCCCTGCTCAGAAAACTGCTGTCATCTGCACCGCTCAGCTTGTCTTCCACCTCGTCCTCCATTTCAGGGGGATTACTGAGGTCGCTACTTTTGGAGTCATCTTGTGCAAGCTCTACGGTGGTCATCGGAGGTTCTGGCTTTGATGCCGTTGAGGAAGAAGAAAATCCACTCTGCCCATAGCTGTCGTTAACCACCCCAACCACACAATAGCTGGGGGCTCCATCTTTTTTCACGCTTGCTTCTTTAGCCCCTGAGTCGTTAGGCAGGATGGGGTGGAAATTGGGATTCCAGACACTGATTTCCTCTTCCCTCATGTATTTGCTGGGATCGCTCTCCGACACAGACACGTTGGGCAGGCGGGGGTCCGGCTGGCTTTTGGTCTCCATTCCAGCCTTTCCGGCTGCTTTCTCCTGGTCGGTGATGGCTTCATTTTTACCCAGCCCAGGACCAGGTTTTTCAGCTCCTGCCTGTCCCACACGAAAATCTGTAGTTTTAGGGTTTGTGAAGTTCCCTTCTGCAGAAGGAAAGGTTTCAGAAATCAGAGACCAACTCTCAAGGTGACCTGCAGCTGCCTGGTATTTTTTGCCTTGCACCTCAATTTCTCTTTTGTCTTTCGGAGCTATTTTTAGCTCTTTGTCTAGTTTCCCTTCAAAGAAGCAGAGCTTGTCCTCATCCGTGAAACCAGCACTCTTAACGAGCCCGTCCTTAATCGGTCCCCCTGAGTTTACATTCAAGCCAATCTCATTAAGCTTCCCCTCAGTCCTCTGCCATTCGAATTCCGTTTTGCCGAAGTCTTTCGGGGACTCCATGCAGCGGAAGGCGTCCGAGCAGCTCTCCGTGTTCTTGCTTTTGCACAGCTGGCTGTATTCGGAGAGCGATGCGGGCTGCTTGTTGGAGAGAGACATCTCCGCTGGCTCTGCGTCCTCCCGCGGCTGCAAGAGCAGCTGGGAGCCAGCCGATCTCGCAGGCTGCCGGCGCCGGTGACGACACACCATGCCCCCTGTATTCATGACAAAACTCCTTCCTCCCCACCCCCTGCCTGCCGCACGCCTTCATTTACCGGATTCAGCCACTAGTTCAAACAAAAACGTCAGGTTTTATCCTTCTGTGAAAAAAAATAAATCCAGAGGAGAGGAATGCAATTCTGCACCAGAAATACCCATCCCTGGCTAGAGCCTAGTGGGGGTTTGACCATCTCCGTGAAATGATTTTTCCGTTTTTGGGGAGTTAGACATTCTGGGAAATATTGCCATCTCCCTTTTCTCTGTCAAACCCTGCTGCGATCAATGGATCTGTAAGGATTC
>NW_010110874.1:27150-36422 GCF_000699245.1 Pterocles gutturalis
AACTCAGGTCAGCGATTTTCTTCCCCCTCTGCACAAAAACCAAAACACAACCCCCCAGGACAAGCCCAGCCCCAAACGCTCCAGCACAGAATGACCTCTTTCAGCACAAGGGCTTTGTTTTCAGTGAATTTTAATACGTTCTTTCGGAGCCCACAGCGATCACAAGTGCTGCTGTAATGAGGATTTCACAATGCACAACCCATATCGCTCCTAGAAGTGAGCAGACAAAGCTGAAAATGATAGAAAGGGACAAGCTATTTAAGACCAAAAAACCTCTCCTAATGTAAACTTGATTTTTAATTTTTTTTTAATGTGAACATATATCTTACAATATTTTTGAGCTGCATTTTTTTTCTATTGCGCTTAATTTACACCTAAGACTTCTCATTTTCTGTTAATCTACTCCAAACCAGTCCCAAGAGGTATTCAGTGCCCTACTCGGCCGTCCCGCGAAGCCCCTCTGTCCAGCATCCTCGACCCGGCTTTCCCAACTGCGACTCTTGGTTTGGACATTGCTTCCCCGGTTACACCGGGAGCCCACCCGAGAGCGCTGAGGATCGCCTCCAGCCACCCAGCCGCCTGCATCTGGGTTCCTGCTACTGCTTCACCACCAAACTGCACCGTCGTCGTTTTTCCCAAGTGCCTGGTGCAGATGAATCCTTGACGAAGGCAAATTTTCTTCCTTGAGCCAGGGTGACGGTCCCTTACAGACACTGCCCGTCACAGACGCCACGCTCCGGTCCGGGAGCAGATTTCATCCTTGCAGCTGGGGTGGTAACAGGAGTCCCTGCTGTGGTTTAACTGAGCAGAAATACATTTTTACACTCCGAGCCTGCGAAGCTACACTACGCCCCCTGAATTTAACCTGCTGCTGAGAAATGCTACAATCCACACATTTATCTCCTTGTATTCAAGCTTTGGATTTAAGGCACGGCTATATCTAAAAACAATGACTAAGGAACTGTAAGTTATAGGAACCTTTCACGACACCCTCTCATTAACCAGAATAGTTCCACCCACAAGCTTTACTTCTCTAAAGGTCTCACTGATTTTTCTGTACTTTAAAATATTCAGAGGTGTCTTGCGAGTGGGAAATGGGACCCTGGCTCCAGGCTTGTGTTCTCTGTCCTGCTGGAGGGCTGATGTTTGCAAGCACCTGCTCACTCTAGGAGTGCTTCCTCTGCTCCCCAAAACAGCAGACCCCAAAGCCATCTCATCCCAAGTAATTACTGCCACTCCTCGATCGCCCCGTCAATTCCAAATCAAGATTTTTGGACCAAGTCTCAACCCATTAGAGATCCCTTAGAAATCGTAGAATCATGAAGACCTCAAGGATCATCAAGTCCAACTGTCAACCCAACCCTGCCCAACCCACTAACCCCCGTCCCCAAGCACCACATCCACACGGTTCCTGACCCCCTCCAGGGATGTTGACTCCCCCACTGCCCTGGGCAGCCTGTTCCAATGCCTCATCACTCTTGCAGTGAAGAAATTTTTTCTAATCTCCAGCCTAAACCTCCCCTGGTGCAACTTGAGGCCGTTTCCTCTTGTCCTAATGCACTTGATGCACTTTGCCAGGAGCACGGGTGGGTTGGTAAAGCCACCTGAAACCATTTAGTAGGGGTTTATTTATTTTATTATTTTTTTAAGCAACAGCTACCACTTATAATAGAGGAGAAAACCCACATCGATCCAGGGGCTGGTACTTGGGAGCCCGTATCACGGCAGAGGTTTGCAGCAGGGGAAAGAGGAGCCTGACTCACAATGTCAATACGCAGCCAGTAACAACCACCATTGCTACTTCATTCAATAACTTTTTTTAAAGTAGGAAATGAACCACATTCAATACCTGGGATCCGCAGAGGCAGGAGAATGCTCACCTATGAAATATCACTGAAGTCATTAATATTTAATCTCTCAGACATTAGTGGAGGTAATGCAGAGTTCCTACACCAAGAGCTCTTCGGCAGCTTCATGCTGCCTACGGCATGTTGTTCCCAGATACCCCTTCTCAGTTCAGGTGGCCCAGCCTCTACCTTCTGCATTTCTTTTTCTTTAAGTTTATTGATACTCTGCTTCTGAAGCTACCCTGCGGTTGCTGTGCTAAGCTTTCGGCAAGACCAGAAACCACCAACCGTCACAGCACACAGCCAGCAGCCGCGACACTGGAGCTTTGGTCCCAGCTCTTCCTTTAGATTCTGACAAAGCTTAAATTTTCTGAAGAATTAGAAGAGAAGCAGTACTAACCAATGAAAGATACGCAGGAAAGGGTGGGAGGGTGTTCAGGGGAAAAAAAAAAAAAATACGACTTGGACAGATTTTGAAAAACAACCGAGATGAGAAAGGGCCCACGCTAGAGAGGGGTTGGGTTGGAAGGGAAGATGGAGACTCCCTGAAAGGAAGCCCGTCCACTGCTTTTACCCTTAGTTCAACTTTGAGGAAGATTTCATACTCCTCAGGTATCAAATTTGGGGTTTCACAACCCTTTCGGCTCTCCACCATCTCTTCCAGCCTGTGTCAGGTAATGGCAGTGAAACAGTTACGAGCTCTGGCAGGTCAGGGCTCCTGGACTCCGAGGTTTGCTCCCCGCCTCCGCCTTTCAGCGCCGAGCCAGCAGCCCTTTTCACGTTTTCCCTGTTCACATCCTCTGACCACCATGAATCCCGTGGTTTGTTCCAGGTGCAGCTGCAGGGAAGCTGAGCGCACGCAGCCCGTGCCCAGCACCACCGCTACCCACAGGGGCAGGCAGCTACCCCAGCTGCTCAGATTCGGATGCTTATCCTGTACCTCTGAACACGAGCGTTTTCCAAGGGAAGGCATACCCGTGTGCTGCAGAAACGGCTTTTCCAGGTACGCCAGGCTGAGCGGTGCCAGCTCCGGAGCCACCCGAGATCACTACATCACCACGTCACGGCTTAATGCCCAATCTGCGAGCCTCCAGCCTCAGCAGATGAATCAGCCTAGTGTTTCTATTTCTGCCTTGCTCCCCAAGCTATTACTTATCCCTCCTAATGCCTTTGCTGGGTTGTTTGGTGTTGTTTTTTTTTTAATCTAACACAATCATTTCCATGCAATCCTTTGCACCAGTTTCTAAGGCAACATCACTTTCCAGGCTGACGGGCTGCTCCTTGCCAGCACCCCCAGCTAACGCCATCTCTAATTAAGCGTCATTACCAGCAGCAGTCAGCGATCGGGCTGACCAGAACCACCGAGGACACGGTCTGTCTGTAAGAGGCAAGACGGTAAAAAATGCAATGGGAACACTCGCTCGCCTGTATGTCCAGACGCACACGCGTGTCGTGCTGCCCAACACAAGCGGCCACACGAAGGCGAGGTCTGACGCTGCCCGCTGAACTCGCACGCTCCATCTCTCCCCGCAGCCTGGAAGCAGCCAGGCCAAGGGATGAAAAGCTGAACTGGAATATTTACTGTTCTGGCCGCCGTAACTTTGCACTACGAGCTTAACAGTTAACGGGCGTGGAGCCGGACAGCACCCAGTCGCATGTTTTATAGACTGGACGTTCACAGATCAAAGCTCGCTCGCTGCAGAATTTACATATAACACACTAAAAATCCTAGAGCTCAGCCCAAACTCACACTAAAAATCCTAGAGCTCAGCCCAAACTCACACTAAAAATCCTAGAGCTCAGCCCAAACTCACACTAAAACGCACTCAGGAGTGTTTCCAACTCGAAATATTGCCGGTATTTGGTTATTGTAGGAGTATTTGGCAGTGGAAACCGAGAGGAGGCAAAGCCAAGCCAGCTGAACGATGCACACGCGATGAACCAGCAGCACCAGCAAGGAAAGACGGGGCTTGAAATGGGGATGTCCCCGGAAAGCTCACCATCACCGAGGAAACGTGCTCAGCAGCCTTCATCTGGTGAAGTTACAAACAGTCGCCTATTTGTTTCCTTCCCAGCTTTTCTTGAAAATCAGAGTGTCAAGGATGAGCAGGGATTTAAAATAAAGGAGAAAACAAAACTTCGGAAGGCTTAGCTAGATAAAAACCACCATCAGTGTAACACACAGCACAGAACCAGCCAGGAAAGAAAAAAAAGAACAGGCACATGGAGTTACAAGTGCTCAGAGCAATCCCTGAAAGAACAGACTCAGAGCGATGACCCAATCCGGCAGGAGACAAACAGGCTTTTAAACATCCAGAACCTGTGAGCTACAGATCTGCAAAAAGGTCCTCTATGCTCAGCTCCCCTTTTGATCACGGAGAGAAGCGACACCTCCCCACAGCTGCTGTTAGAGCAGATCCAAACACAACCACACAGGAGCAAAACTGCGGGGAAAAGCGGAGGAGAGCAAAGTTCTCCTGCTGCTCCATCAATACCTTCAGGACTGACGTGAGAACCGGGCTGGTGCCTGGGCTTGGCTCTCGTTTCTCTCATGTACCCACCTGGGACAATTAACAGGTCTTAATTAATGAGCGGGCTGCAGTATGACGTTATTCTGACCGTTTTGAAAGCGTTATAACGTACCACTGTTCTTAGGAGGTACTCCTCCACGACTGCGTTAGTGCTGAGGATTTCGGGCGAGAGGGACGCGGTTAATCACAGATCCCCGTGCTCCCAGAGCTGATGAGCTCACATCAGACAAACCCTGCTGCGGTTTGGGGTCCCGCGGGAGAATTACAGATGCTCTAGGAATGAAAGGCTACTGTGGAACATGCTAACCTGGCTTAACGTGACAATGACACCGGTATAACAGAAACCAGCCAGAAAAATAAAATATTTCGAGTAAGGGCTTCATCGTGGTGATAAAAGAAAAGGAAACGCTGTAATTAGGCAGGGATGGCACTGCCTGCTTTTAAATGTATCTCATTGACACACAAGGGATTTGGAGCTGTCATGTTGAGAAATCTGTCCTGTATTACAGCCGGCAATTGTGGCAATGGGCTGCAAAGACAGCTCGTCACCGGTTGCGCCGCGAGGACGGGCGCTGGAAGGATGCCCGCGGAAGGCAGCGACAGAGACCGCGAGGGAAGCTTTGGAGGAAGAGGGAAACTAAGCATCAGATGACCACTCCAACAAGCCCCTCCAGTCCGTGTTTGGGAGAATAATCCAGAAGCAGAACCGTCTAGACCACAGCGTGGGTATGCGACAAGTTCTGTGCTCCGCCAGCAAAGCCCCAGCATCGAGGGCTGGAGCCTCGCTGCAGCAGACCCCCGCTAGGGCAGCCCTTGCTGAGCAGCTCACGCAAATCAAAAAACATAAGACCCAAAGCCCAAAATAAATTAATTTCTTTTTTTAAAATAGACTATTCTTTAAGGACAGATTAGAGAAAAAAAATCTTTCTAAAGTCTCAATGTTGCAACATAGCTTGAGAAGAGAAGGGAAGAGGGATGCTGGCAGGGCATCTGAACCAAACAGCTCAGCCCCGGGCGAACGAACACCTCCCATCGTTTCCTCCGTTAGCCAGTCCTCAGCACCAGATCCCCAGCCCGGCACCAGCCAGGGCACCTGCGTGGAAGCCCAGATTTTAAGACCCTGCTTTTTATACATAATTCCCAGTTTGAGTTTTAATTCCAGACAAGCGGCAGCAGAAAGGCTTGGTCACATTTTAAGGGCTGATGTGCTTTGGTTACCGTCCCAGCTGCCTCCTGATGTTAAAAAATATAAAATAATCTTCCAGAAGAATCTGGGGCAGTTCTTACAACGGCAACAACACAAGTGAGAAGCTGAAATAAACCCAAAAGGGATTAAATTCAAATGGCACCAACAGCCTTACATCCAACGTTTCTTAACTTTAAGCCGCAAAGTCAAAATTAGAAAAAAAAAAAAATTGCAGAAGAAGTTTGCAGGCCTAGTTTATGAAAGCTAAATACAACTTCCGTCAGCCAGAGAAACCTGCAGCATCACAGTTGCCATGGCTCCCAAGGGAGCTGCACCCATCTCAGCAAGGCGGCCAGAACCCGGCAGCGCAGACACAGGAGCCTGTCTGCAGCGACCGCAGGTCCTCCAGAATCTCTCCGTGCATTACTCTGACAGTAGAGCACTGACTGCCACCACAAAGAAAACCAGCTCACAGGGGTGGAAGTCACATGTCTCAAAGTAGAAGCTTCAGTCGTGCCTGACAAATGCAGAGGGGAAGTGATGGCCAAGCACCTGTGCCCGGTAAAAACAGAAAACCTCTGAGCAGTCAAGTGTTGTCTTAACAGGAGGATGAACTGGCACGGCGAAGGGACGTACAATCCATCACCCCAGCAGCTCAGTGAAAATGGGAACGGTTGGAGTAGATAACCTTTAGAGATCCCTCCCAACTCCAACCTTTCCACGAGAATCCGGACTGGAACAACCATCTCCTGGAAGCCTGTAGCTCCAGCGAACACGCACACTCCTGTTCATCATCCTGACATCTCAGCACCTCTCCCTTCACTGATTCCTGGTGTTAACTCGTGTTCAGCACTGCATGACCTCACTGTTCCCGGGACCCAGCCTCAGGCACATCCAGACCAGCCGCGGGACTCAGCCTGGGCTTTGCTGGCGTTCTGCAACTCACCGAGCAGCTGCTGCGCTGCGGGACGGGCAGCGGGTGGGAAGAGAGACAAACCTCCGTAACACATCCGGATCTGCCTCCCTGCCCGGAGCTGGGCTGCAGCGAGGCTTTGCCACTCCGCCCAGATGTTGCGCGGTCACCGCGAGATGCCCGAAGCTCTGCCAGGGGCAGGTCTGCTGCCAGCGCTCCTCAGCAGCCCCGCGCCCGATCCAAACTGCCGGAGGAACGCGGCACCCAACATTGCCAGAACAAGCCCGGGCATTCAGAGCTTCTCTTAAAAAAACCAAACCGTGAGTCTATGAAGTGCTGGAAGACTAAAGCAACCAAATATTACTGAAGTCCTGGGTAAACTTACAGGTGCAAAGTACGTACCAAGTTACTCCCAGGCGGATGCGCTACTCCGACCAGGAATCCTTCAACTCCGAACGCACCTCACCTGTGCAAAAAGGGGCTTTTCTTTTTCGCATGGATCTGCTACTAACATTCTGCTCCCTTGAATACAGCAGTTAGCAAAGGAAAATAAAGGCTTCGAGCAGACAATGGACAGGCTTTACAGATTTTTTTAAGATGCTGCCTTTAGCTTTCCCTTTATTTTGTAGCATCATGCACCAAAGAACATCACTTCTGCAGGCACAAGTTCATGCAGAGAACACCACTTTCACTAAAATAGAACCACTTCGGGTTATGCAACACTCATTAAAATCACAAAACCTCTCCAAAACCTGACCAGCATGTTAAGGCGCACTCGAGCTCCATGTTTGTTAAGTTAGTGGCTGCGTCATGCAAACTGGCAGCAAGGAACTCCGCAGGGACAGGAACAAACTTTCATGCCTGATGACAAGGCAAAAAGCGGGAGCACCCAAGGGCAGGGGTGAACTTCCCCGGCCCCTCTCAGCAGGCTGCAGTTCGCCGAGAAGATGCTCTTTCTGAGGAAGCTTTAGAATGAGCAGAAGAATTTATTTTTTTTATTTCACCTCTATCCATACGACAGTCTCCATTTCAAAACTCCTATGGACTTCATTAAATCCTATGAAATTAATTCCACCTCATTTCCTAGGAGTACAGGGATCGTGTTCCCTGGCCACCAGCCAGGGTGAACAGTCCAGAGCACTCACCACGGGCTCAACAGGGAGATCAAAATCTCCATCAGCCCTACTGTTGTTTCCTTACAACTCTGGTTTAGGCAGGATTACTGTTCTGGAAGGAAGCACGCTTTATAGACGTAGCAGTCCAAGGTAGCTCAAGATAAAGTCTTTACACAGCTGCAGGAGGAAGAGTAGATGTTGCAGCTGTCCTGAGACAGGATGCAGAGCAAACCCTGCACCATGACAGCCGTGGAGAACATTTCCTACCACAGAAACACTCTGTCCCCTGCCCGCCAGCAGCACCGGGTGCTGATCAGCGACCACGATGCTTCACGGTGGCACTGCAGAGGAACAGCACTCTCAGCCTCAGATGACAAGAAGCCAGTGTAACTCAACACCAAAAGTGCAAGTTTACTTAAATATTCCCCAATATATACACAAAATTAACTCCATATGAATAAAAAAAAAAATAATCAAGAATTCAGGAACTGAGACCAAGCTGTCAGTCCTTCAAACCCTGGGAATTAGCACTGTGAGCCAGGCAAGCAGAACTAACAGCCTTTTCAGATCAGCCAGAAACCCAGTCATGCCACACTCGCTTGTGCCACGGAGGATTAACAATTCATGCCAACGCACTGACAAATAGCAAGGTCTCGCACGCAAGCCGTCTGGATTACTGCTGCTAGCTCACATGGCAAACACACACCTTTTTCTTGCCTCTGCCGGCTCATACCAGTGGGTTTCAGCTGCCTTTGTTTCTCCCGGTCCAGAGCGGCAGCCCTGGCTGGCAGGGCTGGCACCCCTCTCGCCTTTGTGGGTCTCATGTAGCCTTTCAGCTGCTCTGCTGCTTTAACTTTCTCTTTCTTTGCCTCCTTCGCAGCTTTTTGTTCACATCCTTCTTCTTTTTCTTTAGCTGCGTCTTGAGGTTTGGCTACTTCAGATGTCAACTCTGGAGCACCCTTCAGGTGAGCTTCACGGGGAGCATCCTCTTCTGCAGGCTGGCCATCACCTTTATTGTTCTCGTGAGGACTTCTTTCGGCTGTTTGGGCAGCTGTCAGACCCAAACCAGCCGCCTCTGCTTCAGCCGCTTTATTGCCCAAAGCGCCCGGGTGCTCCCGAGAGCTCTGCTCGCCCTCCCCACCTCCACCCGGCTCAGCCTCGGCAGCTTTATTCTCCATCAACGCTTCTGCCGCAACCCGAGACTCGGCTGCTTCTGCTTTGCTCTCTGGTGTCGCTGCAGGTTCTGGGGACACGTGCCCGGTGTCCTTCTCTCCAGACGAAACCGTTGCTTCTAGTTCCTCTGCCCCCTTGGCACCTACAGGAGCTGGGCTGGTTTCTGGCTCTGCCACCTCCCGAGGAAGGTCTGAGGCAGGGCTCCCAGTGTTGTGCTTCTCGTCAGGAGTTCTTCGTTCTTTATCACCCACCTTCGCCACAGGAGAAAGGTGAGCTCGGTCCTTCTTCGATGTAACGTCCTGTTGGACAGCATGACCCAGAGCAGGCGGGTGAGCCGCCTCACTGCCATCCTGGGAACCAGCTCTGGCGCCTTTACCATCTTCCTTTGAAACCTCTTTTCCAGGTTCCTTGTGCCCCAGACGGATCGGTTGCTCCCAAGATCTCTCCACCTGTAGCTCTCTCTTAGCACCAGCTCCAGGCTCTCTGCTGCTCTCCTCTGCCACTGCT
>NW_010110874.1:36437-43110 GCF_000699245.1 Pterocles gutturalis
CGCACCCTCGTCTGTCTGCGCGGGGAGGCCCGAGGAGACACCGCCAGCGTTATCGGGGCCAGCTACTGCAGCCTGAGCAAAGGAGTCCAAGTCGCTCCCTTTATTATCCCATAGCATTTGAGAGCCAACGGGAAAGTTTTTAATATTTCTGTTTTCATCTACAAAATCCACGTCTTCCATTCCACGTGCCACCTCGGACCCCACGGGAGGCTGCGCCTCACTGCTGTGCGGCTTTGGCTCTACAAACACAGACTGCTCAGAGGCATTTTTAGCCCTTTTGCTGCTTCCATCATGACCCCTCTTTTTAGATTTATCACTACCTGTGGCCAAAGTGTGATCTGCCGCTGCTGGATGCTCGAGGATGGGAAATCCACCCCCACCGCTGCACGGAGCAGGACTTTCTGCTTCAGATTTCTCGGTTACCTCGACCTCACGAGGAGGAAGCATCTCCGCACCCGCTTTATGCTCCAGAAAAAACGGCTGCTGCAGGTGAGTCTCTGGTTTTTTGCATTTCTCTTTACTACTGGTGTGGGATTTTTCTGGCTCCAGAGGTGCAGCAGGAGCCTGTACTCCAGCAGCATCAGCTTGGCCACCCAGCAGACTCGCTGGCGTACTGCCATTACTCTCTTTGCCTTTATCAAAAGACTGAGCCTGTTTGATACTTCCCACCTCTTCGCCTGCTGCAGGGATGTTACCTAGACCCGGTACAGACTGCTCAAGACCATTTTCAGCCTTTTTACCTTTCACATCTCTACTTTTTTTCTTCGGCTTGTCCACCCCCAGCTCCCTGGCGGGACTGGGAGCCGCAGCTGCGGCCGCCCTGTGCTCTGGGAGAGGCTGGGATGGAGCTAGCTCCTTACCTTCACTCACCGGCCCAGTTTCCTTAGTCTTGACTATTTCTGCCTCTGATGTCTCTGTTCTATGACCTGAAAGAATCGGCTGATTAGAGAAACTTCTATCGCCACCCTCTATTTCAGGCTTTCCGAGCCCCTCTCTGGTTATACCTGTCAGATTCTCCAGCAAAGGCTCTCTTTCAACGCCAGACGCCTTATCTTTACCAAAGCTCGTTTCTCTGGTGCTTCCAGCCACCTCTTTGCCTGGAAGCCTGCTTGTTTCCACCCCAGCATCCAGGACAGCTGCCTGCCCCAGAGAATGTTTTTCAGGCTTTTTTCTTTTCCCATCGCTACACCTCTTTCTAGGTTTGTCTGCCGCCAGTGTCCCATCAGGATTTATCCCAACTGGTTCACCTGCAGAAGTAACTCCAGCCTCTTTGTCTTTATTCACCAAATTCACCTCTTCTGTCTGGCTGAGCGGGTCAGCCACAGCAGGATGCTTTGTCTCCTCTCTCCTGCTCTCCAGCAGGGACGGTTGGTCTAAAGCACCCAAATCACCCACTTCACTTTTTCTAACACTTTCTTTAGGCTTCTCTGTTACCGGTTCAACTGACCTTTGCGTTCTGGTTACAGCTGATGTGTTCTCCTGAAAACACTCAGCAGTGAACCAGCCCCTCTCTCTGCCTCTGTCACTAACACTGACCTCCTTGGTTTTATCAGTTACACCAGGAAAACTACTTGGCTCCATCCTATTCTCAGAAAAAGGCGGCTGGTAAAAACTCCTGTCGCCTTTTTTACTTCTTCCATCACTACCTCTTTTTTTTGGCTTGTCTGCAGGATAAGCATGTGCAATGCTTCCTGGCGGGTGTCCTCTAGCAGCAAACCCTCTGCCTTTATCAGGGAAAGTTGTTTCTTTTATAGCCTCATCTGTCCTCACGCCATCAGCAGGTTTGCTTACATCCTCCGGAACCATCATCTGCTCAGAGAAGTTTCTGATTTTTTTTACTTTCCCTTCACCACGCTTTTTTCTAGGCCTGTCCATCCCATATGCAGCATTGGGATCTTTTCCAGTCTGCTGCTCTAACGCAACAAATCCTTTGCCTTTGTTTTTATCGGGGGAATCTGCTACTGTCCCTCTGTCCACTGCTTCAGCAGAGGCAGGATGTTTGGTTGCATCAGACTTCGGGGACAGAAGAAAGGGCTGCTCTGGAAAGCCAGCAGCCTTGCTGTTCTGCAAAGCAGCAGCTTCCTCGGGTTTTGGCAAAACTAATGGTGCAAGAGGACTTCTAGTGGGATCTGCTGGGGTCTTCGACAGTCCCTCTGAAGTACTAAAGCCAACAGCCGGGTGTTTATCGGAGGACACTGGTTTATTTTCATCAGCTGCCCTTGGCTTGTCAGGAAGCTCGTCGGACGGGGCGGCAGCCTCTAGAGGAGCAGGCTGGGTGCGGGATTCCTTTTCAGCCCCTTTGCTTTTTCCACAACCTCCTCTTTCCTTCGCTCCTTCTTCCAGCGACCCACTGGGAGTCTGGGGCTCCCGACGGACAGCGTCACCGAACGCTTCACGCCTGGGAGAGGTGCGCTTAGCCTCCGTATCTTTGGCAGAAAGGAGCAATTCCGACGGTTTGGTCTCTAAAGGAGTTTCTACTTTGCTCAGATTGATCGCTTCCGAAAGAGATGCTGCCAGGTCAGCACATTCCCATTCCTTATGCTCCCTCTTCTCATTTTTAGCCAGAAAATCTCTTTCCATAGGCTTGGTTGGCCCCGTGGCTGCAGCAGAATCCCCCACCTTAGTGTCACCCACCTGCCCCAAGGGAGCCTGGTTCCCTCTGCCCTTACATTGCCAGGTCAGGCTGTCATCTCTCATTTCTCCATTTTCTGCATCCAGGACAGGTTCTAACGGCCCGCTGGGTCTTCGGGCCTGCTGTTCTGGCGCTGGCACTGAGAAGGCATTTTGATCATCCAGGATATGACTTCCAGGTATCACTTTAGCGTCCTTTGGCGTATCGGAAACTCTGCTTCCTGAGGCAATTGACGGCTCTTTGCGAGCTTCAGCAGGCATCACAGGACAGCCATCCGGTTTTTGCAATTCAGCAGCAAATGGAGAATTTCTAGGAGCTTTCGAAACTGTTACATTTTCATCCCAGAACTCTGCTGGTCTTGGCAGCTGGTTTCTCTTTTGTTTCAGTTTCTTTTTCTTTTTCTTCACAATGGCCAGAGAACCTTCCACATCCCAGCTCTCCCCCGGTGCATCTCTGCAGCTCTCCGCAAACTCCGACAGCTGCTCAGTTGCCTTTTTATGCAAAACCCTACTGCGAGGGGATGTTCCAGCAACACATCCAAGTTCCGCTACAGAACAGGGGTCTACTTTTGGGTCAGGACTCTTCTGTGGTGGGAGACCTACGAGGCGTTCCTCTGGTACATCTGTAATAGGCACCGGTGCAGGTTTTGCTCTGCCAAACCTGCGTTCACTTGATTTGTTAGCTTGCCTGACTTGTGCAGTAGGTAGACCTGGAATACAGGAAGCCTGCTCAAACATCGAAGCAACTATTTGCTTTATAAAAAAACTTAAATATACTATATACGTGATTTTAGCCATCTAAAGCAGTCTATATGGTCATATGTGAAGAATTTTCCAGCACTAATAGCACACTAATTCTAAATCCACCTCAGTAGGGCTGGGAGAGACATTTACACGCAAAACCTCTTTAAACTATTCCCATAAATACATCGATGCTATTTAAAAATAGAGAATTCCTGACATATGCTCTTACCCCACTGAAAAGCAACAGTTCTTGGAGGGACAACCTATCTCGAGATTTTTTAAAAATGCATTAAGGATCCATTTTGTCTTAGCAAGACAAGAAAACAGATACACTTTTTCTATCCCTAACTGGCATCCTTCCAAAATGTGAAAAGAGAAGTTTAGTGGAAAGATGAGCCCGGGGAAGAGAGAAGGGGCATCATGGGGAGGGGGGGAGCACAAGAGCGGAGTTTCCCACAGCGCCCACGGTGGAAGCAGCGGAAAGCAGAACCTCTGTCCCAGAAGTCATTTGCTGGACTCCGTTACAGGCAGCGCTAGGTTTCCTTAGCTACAAGCCACTGGTTTGAAAGAGAGCAGCAGTCATTTGTCAGTTAGCCCTGGCCCACAAAATCAGCCTCCAGCCACGAGCGCAGCAATAACAGCTCATCGGAGAGGCTGAGTTAGTGGAGCAGGGAAAAAATTCCATTTTCCTTTGGTAATTACAAAACTCAATTTGGAAAGAGGTCTTCACTAGGAATATCGTAATAAGAATTAATGGTCCTTTTAAATACCCAAATAAAAAGCTAGCAGTAATGGCAAAATGATGGTGAGCTTTTAAATTCTACAGCAGAAAAGATAGAGCCAGTCCCGGTGATAAAAGTCCTAGCAGCACCCACATCTAGGCTGTCAGTCCAGTGAACGTGGAGGGGAAAAGACTATTTAAGAGGGCAGGGATTAGAGGCAAAGGGCAAGCAGAACCACCGATGAATGCAAAGAACCGCACAGCTGCTTGGTGCAAAAAAGATTTCTGCTTGCTCAAGTGGCAAGGCAGTCAGAAGGAAAAGGTGAACAGTTCACAGAGGATATTTCCACTCTAAAATGGAATCGTTATTTATATCCTACCTGGGGGCTCTGGCTGGGCTTTTTCTTGCTGAGGTTCTGCATGTTGGACGTGGTTGTGTTCAGCCTCCTCCTTTTGTTTCTCTGTAACAGTAACATCCAGAGGAGTGAGAGATTTTTCTGGAAGGAGGTCTTTATCTTCTAGTGCAACGGCTTCTTTTGCTTCTGTTGGAACTGAAATACAAAAATACAGAACAGAATGCTTCTGTTCTTAGGAACACAGGCAACCTGCAGCTTAAAAGCAAGCCCTGGGAAAGTGTATAGGGTTTATTTTTATTTTTAATAGGGATGAAGTTCATAAAATATGGTAATCTATGTGGATTATCTCTTCACAATCCCATTTTAAGCAGCAATTTTATATCTTGGCAGACATGCCAGGGTGGAGGTAAAACAGGAAACAAAGACTTGGGGCTTAAGCACAGGGTGAGGGTTTGGTTTTGTTTTTTTCTCTCCTCTTTGTAATCAACCGAACTCAGACTACACTAGCTTCCTGCTAGAATCCAAATCCCCAATATACTCCAGTATCACTCTGGAGTCACTGTCTAATGTGAATCGTCTCATATTCATACATACCCCAGGATATATTCATGCAGACACTACCGAATTCCTAGCTACCCATAATTATAACAAGTTTGAATTTGTAAGCATTCATTATGTTGGAGAACAGCTCTATAATTAATTTTCTTTAAATTTCAAACATAAATAAAAATTATGACAGATATTGGCACAATGACTATGGATGAGGAAGAAAAAGACAAGTTACATGATGGCGATTTCAGATGTTAAGCCTACCATCTGTTTATAACAGTCCCCATGCTTGCACCCATCAATAACCTTCTGGAAATTAAACCTTTGGTGCTTTGTCCTCGTAAGGAGAGGAGAACAGTGTCTGTGAGAAGGACCCTAGGTGCTGGGGGAGAAGGTGCCAGCTCCAGAGTTATACTGTGGCTTGCATTTCTCACCTGCAGGTTCTGAAAGATGGTTCGTTTGCTCTGGAAGATGTTCTTCCTGGTGGCTGGGAGGCGCTTTGCTGTCTTTAGCTTTCCCTAAAAGATCCACACAAGCTTCTGGGACTTTCGATTCTTGTTCCACATTTGCAGTTGCTTCTGCAAACAGAATAAAAATCCATATGATTTTTAATTTAGATCAGGGTAAGCAAGGTAAAAATCACTTCCTCACCTAATTCTTATTTTCCACTAGAAGCTAAAGGTTCCCTCACTTTCAGAACAGCGGCAATCCGCTTTTCCAGATCCCTTTCTCCCAGCTCTCCCCTCCTGAAAGCCTCAGGGATCTGCTAAAGCCAGTCTCCCTGTTTTGGCTGGCGTTTACTCTTTCGTTCACCCACCCATGCCTCTCCCCTACTACATTCTAGTAGGGGGTTTTTGTTAAAACTTCTCTTTTGAAATTGATTCCTATCATTAAACTAAAGAGTAGTCAAAGGTAAGATAGAAAACATCCCGCTCCAACTCCTCCTGCAATCAATCCACATACACTGCCTCTGCCCAGGACTACCTGCTCTATTTTGACAGTCACTTTCTCCCCGAAAGGACAGCGTCCTTTGAGAAATCTCTGCAGCACAGCAAAGCTATTGACCACCACGTGGGAAATAGGAAAGTGCCTGCGGAACTGCCACAAGATTATCAACAAAGCCATCAGTCTATCCAAAACTGCTTCCTAGATAGGAACTTCTGTTCAAAACCGGCGTGTCCTACGGGATCTGGGGAGATGTCAGCACAGGCTGAGGATGGGATACAAAAAGAAGTACTAACGGGGATGAACTAAAACGGCTCTATATCTGTGCTAAAAAAAACCACACATCACTGCTAAGAACGACAACTAAAAAAATATCATTAAGATATTCTAGTTCTGTATTTTATTTTAAAAAAATCCTCGTGAAGCACTTCCTGTCTGCATCTTGACAGCAGAACTGAGCTCTTCAGATGTTCATGCAAGGCATATCATAATCTTAACTACTTAAAAAAATATGCTTTTAATTTGACAGTCTTACAACAACTGTGCACCAGTGCAGCCATCACCACGTGCTACTGGAGCGTTGCTGCTAGCACTACGCCAACTTACGGTGGCCTCACGCCACTCGCCCCGCTCGTTCCAGCCCGAGCGAAGCTGTCCGGCACGCACGCTCACCTGCAGCAGGCTTCTCAAAGGGGGACTTGTCCTGCTCAACAGCAGACTCGGATGT
>NW_010110874.1:43121-68591 GCF_000699245.1 Pterocles gutturalis
GGAGCATCCTCGGTGCCCGCTGCAAAGACAGACTCAGCTTCTGCAGAGGCAAACCCAGCATCCACGGCAGGAAAATGCTGCGCTTCTGCTGCTGGAGCAAACCCGGAATCCAGAGCAGGATGATGGTTGACTTCTGCTGCCGGGGCAAACTCAGAATCCATAGCTTGATGAGATTCTGTATCTGCTGCTGGGGCAAATGCAAAATTCACTGCATGGTGAGATTCTGTATCTGCTGCTGGGGCAAACGCCAAATCCACGGCGTGATGAGATTCCCCATCAGCTGCTGGGGGAAACGCCAAATCCACGGCGTGATGAGATTCCACATCTTCTGCTGGGGCAAACCCTGCATCTTCTGCTGGGGCAAACCCTGCATCTTCTGCTGGGGCAAACTCCAAATCCATGGCATAATGGGATGTAGCATCTGCTGCTGGGCTGAAGCCAGTATCTGCCATCAGGGCGGCCGCAGCATTGATGGAATTAGGAGGCTTGGCTTCTGGTGCAGGAGCAAACCCAACATCCGTCTCCTGAAGAGGGCTGGCTTCTGCCGAAGGTACAAATCCAGCATCCAGAGCTTGAGGAGGTTGGGTGTCTCCTGCAAGAACGGACTCAGCTTGTTCTGCAGAAGCAGACAGGCCATCCGAGGCAGGAACACACGCTGCGTCTGCGACAGAAACATAGATCACAGAAATCAACACAAAAATACAGACGGTAACTCTGACAGCGTGGGTTTATGACTAGAGAAGACCGGGCTGTTGCTCCCCGTCCTCTTCTTGCTTTCCAGCAGCACTAACTCCCCTCCCTACATCAGTGCACCCAAGATGTACCAGCCGTTATGATGTTCCTCAACGCGCCCAAGTGTTTTTCCTACTACAGCTTCATGTGCCTTGTTTTGTATCCTTGACTACAGCGTTAGGCATCCGTCTGCTCCTAACACGCATCAGCCAGGAGAGGCATTGTCTTTGTTTAACAACTACCTGATGTGCCAGAGCTGGCAAGAGACCAGAGCCGTTAGATCCACTGTGAGCAACACAGAAATCCCATCCAGCAACACTATATTCCAACAGAACACACACAGGAATCACAGTGAGGGTTTTTCCCCTTTTAGCAGGACACATAAACTTTTGGTGTCACCTTTAGGAGCTCAGCTGTGTACTCCAACAGTGGAAAAAGTCCTGAAACGTTCCAGAGCCACACGCCCTTCCTTTGGAATACTGTTTATCCTGTTCACGGGTGGCACGGTGCTGCAGCCTGAGCAGAAGCGTTGGCACTCTTGGCACAAAAGACACTGCCATACAGTGAGCCACCGCTGCCCTTTATTCTTTCATGGCCAACTTGGCCTCGTTCATTTTTTATGTAATATCCACTAAACACTGAGCTGTTAGCTTCAAAATAACACGTCAGTTCGCAGTACAATCAAACCTCTGCACTCAAGTCAGCGTTTCCGTAAGATCCCCTTAGAGGGGTTTTTTCCAGTCAGTTTTAGTTTAACATTTCAGCTGTCTAGAGGCAAGTTTTTACAAATTATCAAAAGCCAGGAGCACCAGATTTCTCCTCTGCAGCTATTAATTTCAACAGCCCCAAGCACCACCATACTCCGTGTAACGCAGAACAGTGACCTGAACATCTCCGTCATACTGCTGAGTAGATGTTAAAAAACCTCATTGTCTGAGTTACATCTAAAAATGTCGTGTGTCCCCACCCCCAAACAGTGGAAAATATATTCACCCCTCAATTACATATTTAATAAATTGAAAAAGGGAAGAAATGAGAAAAATTGAAAAAGTCCCTTTCAAAATAGCACTTCAGGATCCATTTATATAAAACCAATGTTCCAGTGAACAAAACCAAAAAGATCCATTATGCACTAGCCCTTATCTGGCTTTGTTCGTTTTAGGTTTTAAGTGGTATCATGATCCTTTCCAAAATAAAATGTAAAGATTGTGATTTCGCAGAAGAATAAGATAGCAAAGAAATAGATGTTAAACGGAATACGGATGCTCCCTGATGAATCATGGAATATACGGTGAACACAGGAATAAAGCGTAAAGGAACTAGACACAGACTGGTGCAAAGTCTACCACAAGTCTGATGCTGTCTAGAAGTACCTTAAAAACGGTTTTAAAGCGAGCCCTTCCAATGGAGAGTGTTTAATGGATTGATATATCGCAGGAGACTCATGGCATAACCATGTTCTTGGCACACCTGAACGTTTTTCTGGAGCTAAAATTTTGTGAAAGTGAAGCATCATTCAATCAGTTACTGGACTGTGACACAAGAGTTGAGAAGTCGAGTGGACTTCGTTCCTCACCAACACAGCTCAGGCCATCGCAAGCCCTTAGCCACCACGGAATCTGTTAGCACCGTGCTGCGTTTCCTTCACAAGAGGCAATCCCACGGCCTTCCACCTTCACAGCTTGCTCCTGAAGGGTCTAAGCCCAGCACCGACCTTCACGCTGGGGCAACTGTACCTGAAGGCGCATCTTCTGGTCCATCAGTAGCTTCAGCCTCTCCTGGGGATGCTGCTCCCGCCGCAGGAACAAAACCAGGAACCACTGCTGCAGGGCTTTCCGGGAAACTCGGCTTTACTGCTCCAGTGGCGGTGGGGGGCACTGGGCACAGAAAACAGTTTGATTAAGCACTCAGAGAGATCTCAGCCAACAGCTTTGTCTTCTGGAGCTGCCAGGATGTGAATCACCCTCAAGGTGCTGCCTGCTCTGTGCGGCAGCAGCCCTGATGAGTAAGCTCCTCCACTCCAGCATCCGAGCTGGGCTGGACAGAATCAGCTTTTATTGTCAATTTTCAGCACATCAGTTTGTGCACTACCTCGGAAACCACTTGTGTCTGGAGAGAAGCAACTGCTGTGACGAAGCTGAGGAACATTCAGTTCCAAAGCATCCCAGTTCCACCCTGAGCCCTTGGTAGAGCCACCAGCTACAGAAGCACCTTCTGCCTAGGAGCAGCGTGAAAGCACTCTCTCAGCTTGTGCACCCAAACTGGCAATAAAGATCCCATCACGGATCAAATATGTTAATACACACGCAGCTGCAACGGAACTATCTCCCAAGGGAGCTTCAAAGATTTAACTGTGACCACAATCTCCAGATGATTGAACAGAATACACAGGCTTGCAACTAGAGTTTAGTTTAAAATTCTGTTGATTATGCACGAGCCAAAATTATGGGTTTTGGCCCTTAGAAGCAGAAAACACAAGTGCTCAGGCTTACCACCAGCAGGTTTGACTCTGTGTCTGTGCAAAGACTACAAACCTCAACAGCAGTAAAGTTCCAGTTTTAGAATTTCTTCTCAAGGGTAAATTTGATTCATCCTATTGATTATTTTAGTGACAAGCAATACTTGAACACAGATCCCAACTGGAATTTACAGTACCGTCACTGTAACGGAGACTCACAGAATGGAGACACAGCCTGGAATCCATTGAACTCGCTGCTGAACATGTTTTTTTGCACAAATCTACATCTGCTAAGTTAACTCCCCAAAACCCCCAAAAGGGCCTGGTTTCAGTGGGTTAAAGCCCTGGTACACGATACGCCCCCAAAAGGGCACATCACTAGAATCAACTGACAGTCAGGCTTGGAACTGCGTATATTGAATTTGTTACCCTAAATTAGAAGTAAACAGTCTATAAAATGCCCACACCTTACAGCACTAAACCAGAAAGTCCACATTAAGAAACGTCTCTCTAAAACACCCATTTCTATTCTAAATCCATTTCAGAACCAGAACCAGTGGTTTTCTTGGTCAGGTCCCGCTTCACTCCACTACAGCCCTGTGTTTCCTGGAAATGCAGACAAGGAGAGGAGCTCTGCTTCTGCTTTTCAGAGACTCTCTATAGACAGTTCCTGCACATCAAGTCACAACTGTTTTTACCTGGTGGCTCACCAAAGAATGAGGCATCTGGTCCTGTCACATCATGCTGGACTCCCATCCAATGTTCTTCAGGCATTATGGAAAAGAAACACATTTAGTCCTGCCACTAACACTGCTTTATTTTTTCAGTTGAAGGTACTGACCCTGCTGTTTTGCGAGTTCATTCCCAGGTAACTTTTCAGCTCCCTTTAAGAATGGTACCAGAATATCAGGTTCTTCTGTGATTACTGGCAGTGAAAGCTTGCATCAGAGAAGAGTTATAGAATCATAGAACCACACAAAGGTTTGGGTGGGAAGGGACCTTAGAGCCCACCCAGTGCCACCCCCTGCCATGGGCAGGGACACCTCCCACTAGCCCAGGTTGCCCAAAGCCTCATCCAGCCTGGCCTTGAACCCCTCCAGGGATGGGGCATCCACAGCTTCTCTGGGCACCCTGGCCACTGCCTCACCCCCCGCACAGGGAAATATTTCTTCCCAAGATCTCATCTCCATCTCCCCTCTTGCAGCTTCAACCCGTCACCTCTCATGCTGTCCCTGCACCCCCTGATCCAGAGCCCCCCCATCTCTCCTGTAGCCCCCTTTCAGCACTGGAAGGTGCTGGAAGGTCTCCCCGGAGCCTTCTCTTCTCCAGGCTGCACACCCCCAACTCTCTCAGCCTGTCCTCACACGGGAGCTGCTCCAGCACTGACTCCAGGACCTGAGCAGGTTCTTTGCTCAATTCTTCTGGACGACTGGCTCTAGGGGGCCCTGCTCGAGCAGGGGTGTGGACAGGATGACCTCCAGAGGTCCCTGCCAACCTCAGCCGGTCTGTGATCCCCTAACACCCTCGGAACACTCACACTGAACCAAGAACTGGCATTGCCAATAGGATACTTTCTAATCTTGACTCATTTTACTTGTCAACTCCCCTATCAAGATTCTTTAGGACGAATATACAAAAATCTTCCAGCTGCACTCCTTCAAACCCAGCTAGCAGGACAAGCATCTGTTTCTTACCTGCTTTGTCTTGCAGAAATTCTGCAGCTGAATCCAGGCCAACGAAGGCTGATGGGTCTAGAACCTCTGCAGGAGAATACAGGGGCCCCAGGAAAGGTTGTTCATGTACCATCATAGATCCGTGTGGTGCTAATGAAACAAAAAAGACCATTTGTTAATCACCGTGCCTGCCCTAATGACTCCCTCCAAAATTTAAACCCTACACCACACTTGGAAAACCAGCTATTCTGTTCTGCTCACAGGCGGTTTAGTTAAAGATTTGTGAGCAACTCCCTCCATCAGCTCACTTTTACGAACTGCACGGTAGATTATGTATGCACACAGAATTTCTGTAACCAGGTATAAGACAGTGAACGCAGGCAAACTATTTCCCTTTTGCTTTCTGCTTCAGCTCCCACCAATTCCTGTTAATAACCATTTAAACTCCAACAGTCCAAACTCTGAGGACTTTGTGGAAAAGTTCACAGGTATTTAGTTTCCAGCCATGAAGACAAGAGCCGCTGGTAACTCCTGCTTCAACCCTACTCGTCTAGATGTCCTGTCTCCTTCTGCCCAAAGAGACTTCAAAAAACCTTCCTGGAAGCAGCTACTGGAACGGCTCTACGCACACAGACAAAATTTTTAAAAACCATGTGAACAGATTCTACAGATTTAGCAGCTTAATAGCTTTCAGTACATGAAAGTCACCAGCGAGAGCACCAAACCCTGACCTGCAGGGACAAACGCTGAGGAGGAACTCACCATGGATGTCCCTGGAAGCATCAACGTGGTCCATGAACAGCGGCACATTCTTCATGTAAGCAGGAAAGGATAAATCGGGCAGATTGTCCCCTCTGTGCATGCTGAAGGGGTCTGGCAGGAGACAAGGACAAAGCCAGCGTCACCACACCGGGCGAAGATGTGATGCAGAGTGAGATTATTTAGAAACCAAGATGAAGATGCACCTGACAGCTCCACTGGACTACCAAGGGACAGCTCCTTTCAGGATTATTTACTGGGGCAAACACCTTCCTACCTGGAATTTATGCCCAACAGTAAAACCTGGTTGCTCAGACTGCTACCTAGGGAAAACCGACTAAAATGTCGATGAGGACTGTTACACGGAGAACCTGCCTCCTCCTCTCAAAGAGGGAGCATCTGTTTCTGACCCCATGGACACATACACCCAGCCCGGGCCAGGAGCTGAGCTGAGCTCCAGACCCGACAGCAGCCCAAGGACAGCCCCTGTCAGGCCATCCTCCCCAGGAACACCGGTACCAGCTGCCTGGTGGGCCAGGATTTCAACCGGGTGACATGACCGAGGATAACAGCCCATTTCCCGGTGTCCCGGGCACTGAGCAGCCTTCACCCTTAGCTCCAGAGCGGACGCGCTGCTGCGCCCGGCAGGGTCTCCGAGTCCACCTTTGGTGCCGGCTTTGGCTGCTCTAACGTGCGCTAGCTTTGTTCTGCTTTTTGGCCACGGTTTTAAATGGGTATATCAATGCCATCTGCAAAAGATGGTACTATAGCAGCTGAGGAGAAGAAAATTATTTTTTCACAAGTTTTATTTTTTGCGTGCACACATCTCCTTTCCCCTCTAGTAATCAGCACGGTCATTCCAACCAGACGGGCCAGAGCAAACCACCGTGCTGGGTTTTATAAACGGGATTGTTGAACTGAAACGCCACGAGTCAGAGAGCAGATAGATGACCTCACCAACGGAATAAGATGAAGAAAAGACAGCCCGGCCATGAATTAGTCACTGTACTGCAATACAGTCACGGGTGAGACACTGCGAGGGGAAGGAAACACAGCATTCCCCTCTCAAACAAATCACCCCATCCTTTACCAACCGGCTGTGCTTTATGATCCCAACACATCTCCCTGGCTCCTGCCAGACCCAGGTTGCATTCCTCTCGGACAGGCACAGCCCAGCAACAAGAGGTTTCCACGTTGCAGAGGAGGGACACTTCTCACGACTATCTCGCACGTCCTGTTACCCAGGAGCTGAAGATCACCCTGCTCCCGAAACGGCTGCCGCACACCAGGCTTCAGCCACTGCACAGATCTCTTCTGGTTAAGCACAATTAAAGGGATCCAGCTGAAGGCTGGTACTCATTTCCATGTCGGGCATGCTGTCTACAGGGATGACAGCCAAACTTCAACCCTCCACACGCCCGCGGTGCTCCGAGACGTCAAGCTCAGGTGAGCTGCGTGAATTCTTGTACAAATCTATCACACTGTTTGAGATGCCACGACAAGGTCTGGCTTCAGAGCAAATTGTAGAAAACTTCAAACCGTTTAGAACAGTATTACCGAGGCTAAACAACTGCCTTTTTCCCAATTTTCTAAAAAAAGCATCATGACCGAAACCAATTTAAAAACTAAGAGCGATGCTGATGCTCTTCCCTCTCTGTCCAGCAGTTCATGACGTGGCAGAAACGAGTGACGCAGATTAAACCCTGCCTCTGCTCCAGGGGGAGAAAGAGAAGTGGGAAGAGTGGGAGTTAGGACTGAGCTTTTGTTTCCCATCCCCGGAGATCCTCCACAGACGCGACGTGGGCCTGTGCTCTCCTCGGGTGTTGGTGATGGGTACGTGAGGCCGCTCCGCTGACGCCAAGATGATGCTCCCAGGAAAACACAGCTGAAAAGGGCAAGGCAGGCGGGGAAGGACGAACCGCAGCGATGGGATACGGCTGCTTCTTGCATTAAATCAGTCCCGAAAATAATTCTCTCCTTGCTCAAAACTGGCAGCTTGGTTAGGATATTATGAAGCTAGATGAATTATAAGAGCCCAAAAATATTGTTCAAGACAGCTGGAGGGAAGGTTGGGAATTTCTTTTCACCTGACTCGCACAGGCACTCGTATCCTTTGCCATTCAAACAGACCCAGCTCCCATTTGCCCATGATCGCGGACTAATAAGAACACACTACTGTAGAGCACTGAAACAGCAACTCTTCGTGTTCAGACATTTACTGTAGTTGCAGGAATAAATCACGGCACACCTGTGAGGGCCTTGCAGCACTTTCCAAGCTTGCGAGCAAATAGGCAATGTTTGGTTTTTATTCACTCTACAGTAACATTTTTAAAACAAGTCATTTTATTCTAGGTAGCGTGTAAAATATTTATGTAAGCCTGTGCTCACAGGTGCTGCCTTCACAGGGCTGGGTACCACGGCCAGATCCTCACGCGGTGTCTGCAACACACAACAGCAGGGTCCAGAGCAGACCCAAACGTGCCCTTCCAGCTGCTCAGGGGTGGCAGAATATTCCACAGCTGAACCGAGCTCTTATTTCCCATGTTTCTCACCAAGGAATGAGAAATTACATCAATGCCAGCTGGGAGACCTGCTACACGACTGACCAGAGAATTCTCTCCTTGGGAGGGAAATCATCCTGCTGTTTTCCAAAGGGTGTGCGGAAAAATACTTAATAAACCTGCAGACCTTTATGGCTCTGCTGGTCACGTTTTTCTCCTTCCGCTGACAAGTCGTTAAAGCTCGTCTATCCTCTCTGATCCCTCTGCTCAGTTTCGGGAACTGCCTAATCCCTCAGCAGAATCTCTTGTTTACGCAGTACCAGGGAGAGCAGGATGGAGACACGCTTTCGGACTGAGGTATGTGTAAGTCCTTACACACATACAGGTGCACACGATACCCGAAGCACATGAAACCGAAGGAAATGGGGGTTTGTACAACAGATAACCCAGAGATTCACATTATTCAGGCCAAAAGAACAGTGGGTGGTGGGCTAGGTAGGCAAATTGCTCCTGATCAACAAGTTTTTCATCTGGCTATCGGGCATAACTGCATCAACGTCCCATTCCTCCATCTAACCAGGCAGTGGGGGTGAAAAACCCAACAACTGTGTTTTAGAAACTCGAGGCTCTTTCGTTCCACTTGTCCCAGGGATCACTTCTTACCCTTGTAAAAACAGATGATTTCTTCACACAATCTCTTAGTAAACATGAGATTCAGATAGCAGGAAAAGAATTGAGCAAGCACGTCTCCAGTGTTCAAAACCATTAAAAACCAGGCTCCATCCTGTTTCAGCCTGTGCCTTTCCCAGGTTTACTGCCTGTAGAAATCTGGGCAGCACGCACACTTCTCATCCCCTCCAGAGCTAGCAAGTCATTTCCCATAAGCCTTCTTAAAAACGAGAGAAAATGGGGTGAAAGGGTATCTTTTTGCAGGTGCAAGTTATACAAGGTTCATATAATTTTCCGGAGAGCCAGCAGCTCCCCAGGCTGCCTCGGAGCAGACCGCCCTGCATTGCAGACGCAGCTACCTGACAGCTGGAACTGGCGTTTCCGAGAGCCGGGGAAGACCGGCTTTCCGCTGCCAACAATTTTGGCGAGGTTTGCACTGAAAGCCGCAGTACTCGAGAGCGATTGAATCGTGGGAGTCAACCAAAAGCTGCTGTCAACATGTGAGCCGCATCGGGGGAAATCTGCTCACCCAAACCCTGTGCACTCCAACACACCGGACCAGCAACTCCATTTATAAACAGCTGGACGATGTGCAAGGGGAGCTGGGGGCTTGATGGGCTCAGTTAACTCTGGGGACAAGATGTTATGGATTTTAGGAAAACAGAGCAGCACATACACCCTATGATTCTATGATCCTAAAGAACAGAAGTGTGGGCACAAGGCAAGAGAATAAAACCACCTGTAGGGATAGAGGCTAGGACTCGATCGTGTTACACAACTGATAAAATCACAGAATCCCAGGATGGTTTGGGTGGGAAGGGACCTCAAAGCCCACCCAGTGCCACCCCCTGCCATGGGCAGGGACACCTCCCACCAGCCCAGGTTGCCCAAAGCCTCATCCAGCCTGGCCTTGAACCCCTCCAGGGATGGGGCATCCACAGCTTCTCTGGGCACCCTGGGCCACTGCCTCACCCCCGCACAGGCAGGAATTTCTGATGCTGCCATTCGGAGAGTCGCACAGTCATACCAGCCATCTCCATGGGCTTGAACACGGGCTGGGACTCAAAGCACAGGTCTCTGTCATCCATTGTCCAGGTGTCATTGCGATCAAGAAAGTCTTTATAAGACAGCTTTTCATCCATGATTTCTCCTGGGAATACTGAAATTAGAGAAGAAAATAACACAGTCAAAAGTGAAATATCAAGCTAAAATACTTAAAATAAATTACTGCATGATATGACATCATGACAACATCAACCATTAACCAAACCAGAGACCAGGAATACTCATTTTTTTGCTGCTTTGATCCAACTCTTCAAATATAAGAAAGAATAATGGGAATTTCTGCATCTCGATGCACATGTAAGATGAAGACTGGACTGTGTTGGACAGTCACGCTAGCTTCTCACACTCATCTTCAGGAGGATTTTTCATTAAGGTAAGAGCTGGAACAACCCTGAGACCCTGAAGTTGTGAGGCTGAGCAACGCTTTCCAGCCTGTCAGCAGTGAAAAACAACCTGCTCGCCCGGTCACAGCGGGGAGGAGGGGAAATCAAAGCCCTTCCTCTCCTGCCCAGGCATCGACTTGTACTCACCGAATCTGCGCACATTTACAAACACGTCAGTACATCCCCAGACACACGGTACCCACGGGGGTGGTCTGCTCTCTGTTTTACTAGAAAGACAAACTCCAAGTCAATTAAGTAACTTTTCCCTGAATACCTCAAAGGCCTCCACTAGTATATCTGTATATTTCACACTTAAGCCTCATCTTCCCCCAGTTTGCAATACAGACAGTTCTCCGAACACACCAACACACCGAAGCCCGATGGTTTATATCTGGCCAAGGACAATGTTCATCTTGCTTTGCTGGCCCGTGTTAAAAACATCCACACTGAGACGAACAGCCTTCAGCAATCTGAGACGGTAGAGAGCAAAGGATTGTGTTCCCGAAGCCCTGGCAGGCACCTTTCACAGCCTGTAAACATCCCACAGGAAAACGCATGGAAGCAAAGAAGTCAGACTACAGGAGATAAAACCACTGAAGTGAGGTCTGGCACGAGGAATATTGAAAACACACCACGACACACGACGTACGAAACACTGACGACAGCCCCAGCTGCACCGGTATCTCCAGGGACAGGAGGATGTCACCTCTGTCCTGGCAGGCTGGGATCCAAAGGCCCCCGAGAGTGCTGCAGAGCTCTCGGGGAGGGTGGTCCACCCCTGCACATCGGGGAGAAGCTTTGGATACGAAGGGAACCTCACATGCACCTCTGTCCCCATCTGATCACTATTTTTAGTGCTTCAACTTTAAATGACTTCAACAGAGAAAGAAAAGGGGCGGCTAGTGCTAACGGCCAGGATGGGAAAGAGCACCAAGTCCAATTAAATTCTCATTGTAAATAAGAGGTGTATCACCAAGTGCAGCACATGAAAGCCAGCTATAAATGAGCTAACGCTTGCAAAGTTTGATTTATGCTTAAAATTAACAGACAGAACCATCCTGCACTCCAGCTGTGTGGATACCGGCTGCTGTGCCGCAGCTCCCTCGCAGTCTCAGCTGGGACTGTAAAAGCCCTCGCTTCAGCTTTCAGAGACGTTTCCAGATCCTGTAGTTGTACAAAGGAAACAAAAACATACGTCCTCAAGTTTTCAAATATGGGGAAGGGCTCGAAACAAATACCCCATCTCACAACTTTTCAGATGGATTTTCATTTTAAGGAGACCGGAGTTGGTCAATTCTTACACCGACAACACTAGATTTCAAACTGATTCCCAGTTCCTCTGGAAAGAAACACAAGAAATTTACACAAACTGCCTCTCCCAGCCCCTAACGCAGCATGCTACACTCTCTCGCCAATACATTTCTTCATGATTTTAATATTTTTACCTTCACTTTGGCTAACGATGCTGCTTGCAGGACTGCAGCTCGGGAAGGGTGTGCCTCAGAAGGTATCCCTGTAGATGACCTTTAATTCCGCGCAAAGCCGCAGTTTATCGAAGCAAACCCGATGTTAACACACAGAAGCAACAGAAGGGAAGGAAGAATTAAAAACACAGCTCTGGTATATAAAAGCAACAACTGCTGCGCCTTCCCGGAGACCCAGGTACCAGCCAGCCGCAAGCAGAGAACTCGCAGCAATGTGGAACAAAATTCACAGAGAGGTGGCAATAATTCTCATTAAAAAGCGATTGAGGAAGACGAAAGAGGCTTTTGGGGGTTTTTTATTTGTTTCACATCACAAAAGAATGAAATGACGCCAGTATCAATCAATCAGTGCTTACAGCAATGGCATCAGAAGTTTTGTTCTTCCAAGAACAGGAGGTGATTCACTGAAGGTAGAAACACGCCAACATCTCAGCTCAGCACCTACACACTGCTTCTCATCGTCCAGCTGCGGAGCCCAGCCCATACAGCACCCCGGGGCAGAACCTGTGCGAGGGCAGAGGCGTATGGGTCTGCACACGCCTGCTCTGAGCGGTTAGCTGCAATACACTGTAGCAGGGACTTCACAGACCACCCCCAGCGAAGGATTACAAAATTTAACTCCCGTTGAGCCGACACACGAGCTGCGGCGCGGCGGACGGCCAGGGGACCAGGCAAGGGTTTCTCTACCCGAACCCAGAGGGAGGCGGTGATGGTGGCACCAACGTTTGAACGCAGGTGTCCCACAAGAACCAACCCAATGAGTAACCCGCTGGACACATGCTGTTGTGCCCAGTGAAATTCAAACTGCAGAGAACCAGCCGCCGGGTGGGCACTGACACACTGCAGCGAGACGGGCACTAACTGCAGGAAACGACGTTAAGCTCTAACAGGAGCTCACGGCTGTAGAAGAGTTCCTATTCAGATTCTGATCGAACTAACTAGATAAAAATAATTTATTTTTTACCCTTATATGCACCCTGAGGGCCAGAGAACGGGAATTCAAAGTACAACTCTAATGAACACAACATCTACTCCTTCGCTTCTGTGTAAGCACCACCCAGAGAAAGCGCTGAAGAGCCACTTGTGAAAAAATCCCATTTCTGACCATCAGCAGAGTTATTCCCACCTCTCTCTCGCGCTGCAGCCCCGCAGATGCTCTGAGCACCCTCAAGCGGTGCTGATTTGGCAGGCGGCTGCTGCTTTTCTGCCAGTGGCTCTCAGCTGCGACTCTGCTAAACGGCTCCATTTGACACGGCTGGCTTCAGCGCAGAGGATACCGAAGGCGCCCAGGCCAGGCTTTCCGACAGCTCTGCTCCCTCCCTGCGAAGCAGGAGGTACGACCGTGCGCTAGAAGCAGGAGGGAAGGGGACGCGTGAAGGCACAAACCCCTCGTGCTCAGCAATCGGCAGGGGCAATGCTGCCTGGTCACGGGTCTGCGGGCGGCTTACAGGCTGACAATTTAGGCAGGAAATATTTGATTACGACAGACAATGGTCGCTGAGAACTGCAAGCTACTTTGAAGGCGAAGTGTCACTACATGTGTCAAGAGACGTTATTATTTAGGACTCTTTGCGGTGCAGAATAGCGAGGGATTTAATTATATTCTGTTGTAAATTCTTCCGGACAGGAACCTGTCATTCATTTGTCTATAAAACTCCATTTAAAGCAAAAAAACCCCGGGAGCCTGTAAATGTCCTTGTCAGTGTGGGGAAGAGGCCTGGGAGCAGTTAAGAAACTTTGACATGAATTTTCTCAAAGATGACTTCAACTGATTTTTGGATTGGCCTCGTGCTAAGTCTGACCAGCTGCAGAGCATACACTGAATGAACTCTAAATAATTTCACTCCATCTGCTAGTCCTAGACCACAAATATATGCTGGCGTATTGATATTATTGAGAGAACTCACAAGAACATAAAATTAGGGTCACAACAGGCAAGTGAAGGTTTTACTTCAGATTTTTTTTGGTTTTGTTTTTGTTTAAGTAGACAGGTTGCATTCATGCCTTTAAATAAAGAGAAGAGGAACCTCCCTCAGCCACACACCTTGCTGGAAAAGGAAGGAGCAGGACAGTAAGGCAGCAGGCAAAAAGAAGTCTAGAGGGAAACATTTACACGAGACATCAGATGAAATCAAACTTCTGTGGCAGCTGGGCAAAACTCTACTGGCATTTGCAAACCCATAGTTCTAGCAAAAGCCCCAAAATCCAGCTGAAAGACAATTCAAAAGCAGTTGTGAATTTTCTCTGATAAAACATGAGAAATAGAAACCAAAGACGCGCGTACTTTTCATACAACATTTTCCTAACAGATGCTCATTAAAAAACCCAAACCAAACCCACCCTTGCCTGCCAGCAGGCAAACAGCCGTCGGAAGGGACCGGGCTTGCTGCTGGAGGCGGGCGAGGGGCCAGCAGCCAGGGCAGGAGCAGGCACGAGGCTTCTGAGCCCCACGCAGCGCCCGGTGCAAGCAGAGAACAAGGATTGCTGTTCTGTTGTCACCAAAGTAAGCGTTAGCAAAAGCTCCCTTGCTATTCCCAAAGTGCTTTTCAACACAACTTGCTGCAAAGTGGACACTTGCAGCTTATTTGCCTTCCCCATCCCAATATTGAGTTCCTCCTTATTGAAGCAATCCTGGTGGGACACAGAAAGGTGAACTCAAACAAGGTCCCAAAGACTGCAGAAAGGATTTTTCAGTTCCAAACCCAGTCCTGCAGACCCTGCTAAAACCCACAGCCTGCGCGGGTGATCAACACATAAAAGAGAGAAAAGCAAACAAAAACAACCAGCCAAGCTGCTATGAGGATCAGTCCTGGAAGCATCTATTAACGTGTGCAAGCAGCAGGTAACGTACCCAACACAAAACGTAAATGAGACATCCTACAAACCTGTAAAGCCATTTTCTAAAATGTTAAAGCTTGCTGGTTTTTGAAAATCTGGTTACAACTGCTGGTAATACAAACCAATGGAGGATTACAACTTACAGAGTCTTGCTTAAAGAAAATAAATGGCATTAACACAAGGTACTTACAAAGCAAACTTGCTTCTGAAAGTAAAAATATGGATCCCATGCAAGTATCACCTTCCCTGGACCGATCCCACGGTGGGTTCCAGAGAAAGAGTGCAAAAGCAAATCATCCAGTGGAGCTGCTGACAGAGTTGCTTTGTTTGTTTGATCCTCTGCTCTGCAAAGATCAGCACGGTCACACAAGCCAATTCAGAAGCTAATCCATCCCAAACAGCACTTCTGGCACCTACAGCACGGCCACTCCCAACCCAGGCAGCCTGCTGGGCTCAGACCGCCAGGAGAAAAAAAAAAATCTGTACACACTATACTGCAGGGCATCAACACAGGGGAACTTCCAGGCAGAGCACTCTCAGGAGAGGATTACCGTGATAAAGCTTTTGTGCTGCAGAAGATGCTAATCTTGATAGGTCACTGCCCCGATCTGGAGCCAGAGGCTAAGTACCTTCCAGGGGCCACGGAGATGGTCTGAGGCTGGAGCAGCTCCCGTGCGAGGACAGGCTGAGAGAGTTGGGGGTGTGCAGCCTGGAGAAGAGAAGGCTCCGGGGAGACCTTCCAGCACCTTCCAGTGCTGAAAGGGGGCTGCAGGAGAGATGGGGGGGCTCTGGGTCAGGGGGTGCAGGGACAGGACGAGGGGGAATGGGTTTGAGCTGACAGAGGGGAGATGGAGATGAGATATTGGGAAGAAATATTTCCCTGTGCGGGGGTGAGGCAGTGGCCCAGGGTGCCCAGAGAAGCTGTGGATGCCCCATCCCTGGAGGGGTTTCAAGGCCAGGCTGGATGAGGCTTTGGGCAACCTGGGCTAGTGGGAGGTGTCCCTGCCCACGGCAGGGGGTGGCACTGGGTGGGCTTTGAGGTCCCTTCCCACCCAAACCATCCTGTGATTCAAAATTACCGAGTTTGCAGCCATGAGACACCCCTGCCAGCACCAAGCTGAGCAAACAGAAAAAGAGAAGCTGAAGAGCTTGATTCCTATGGCTGATCTCAAAGATCGCTTGCCCAGACCGCTGCACTGGTTCAGCACCTTACATGCATGCCAAGCTTGCCGTGCTGAATCACCAAAGACCAACAGTTTCACCAGTCGGCACAATGAGCCATGCCCTGCAATAAATCCTTACCGATCCCAAAGGACATGGAAGCCCACACAGCCTGTGCGGGGTGTGGTACACTACCACCTTCAAAAGGAACTTTAAGAAGCGTTGTTAGAAGGCAGGGATTCAGTAACGTTCATATTTTTTCTATTGTATGAGATTCTGAGCTGTTTAGGTAGCACTCGGTTCCTGTGCCAGGCTCTGGCTCACACACAGTTCACACACTAGCCAACAGCGCATCGTGGTTTAGAGGACGACGCGGGGAACATCAGGTATGAATGCCTACGTGCAGCCCAGACATTCCGGGTTCTCCTCCGCCCCTCGCTGGGGACGTTGATGCGTTCCTTAGGGTAAGGGACACACAAGCCTCACCTCAGAGGTTGTACAGTACCTCCTCAAAGATGCTCAGCACTCCTTCTCTGCGGGCTGGCTTCAGAGTCAATGGGGAGTACCTTGCAGGAGTATCTTCTCAATATTGTCTTACCAGTTTCATTATTTTCTAGAATAGTATATTGTCTAGGTCAGAGTTAAGGGCCTTAAAATCACTGTAAATGAGTAACACGGACAAGCTTCGCTAATATCTAAGGGATAAACCTGGACAAACAACATGGAAAGTACCTAAACAAGCCTACCACAGCAAGGTCATATATTTTTATCCAAGAGGGTAAGAGCTCAAGATTAAATTTTTTGCATTTAACAAATACATAAAGCACAAAGCTGGCAGCCTCGATGGAGAAGAATTTATCCAGAGCAGAGCCGTCAAACTGGTTACCTTCTGCCCACTGGCTGTCCTCTTGTAAAACTGAAATACAGGCAACTGCATTGAAACTTGCTTTTTTAAATAAAAATCTGAGGGAAGTTGAACACTGGACAGGTTGCTCAGAGAGGTTGTGGAGGCTCCATCCTCGAAGAGAACTCGAAACCCAGCTGGACAGAGCCTGAGCAGCTTTGAGCAGGGGGTTGGATCGAGATGTCAGAGGTCCCTTCCAGCCTCCTGAGCCTTCGCAGGCACTTCAGACGCTGCTTTTGGAGGAAAAGATTTCTGTCCTTGCAGAAGATAAAGGCTTAACCACCAGGAGCCAGTGCTGAAACCAAGTCTAGCTGAGATTACTCTAAATACTTTAATTTGCTGCAGTGCGAAGCAAATTAAAATCCACCATTGAGTTGGACGGGAACAAAGAAGATCAGGGAATGAATTACAGGTCCTCTGGAAACCGCAGGGCACTTCAGATGGTGCTGACAATTCAAGAAGCATTTTATTGCTTTCCTTCTGAAATTCCATGCTGTTATATAATCTGGGATGCTAAAAAAGCTCAGAGCAGACAACTGTCAGAACCCGTATCTCCTAACTTAAAAGACGCCAAGTCAGTAACTTCAAAGTTCAACACAAGGTTCACATTTTGCCTTTAAAAAAATATATATATCTGCAAGTTAAAAAAAAAATAACTGTTACAGTTGACTGTATAGCTTTTTTCCTCCCTTATTCTTCCATAAAGAAAAGTCCCTTCAGCATCGATTGCTTCAGGATAAATTTAAAGCAAGAAGCAGAGAGATGCCCAGAAAGCACACCTCCCGCCCTCGGCTCTAACTGCTCTAGGAGCGATGTTTGTTCTCCTGCTCCTGCTTCCCGCTGGGAATGTGACGCTCAGGAGTGAGGAATTGCTGATCACATCTCAGGTGGTGGTGGAGGAGTCTCGGAGATCGCTGACAGACTCCGGACTGCGATGCAGGACAGCTCCCACCAGGTACTCCCTAGATTCCTCCAGCTAGAATCACACTCGATAGACTCCACGTTTCTTACTAACGAAGGCACTTAAGTCCTTTTTTTAAACAAAAGATTCTCTAAAGACTTATTTCCACAGCATTGTCACAGGCACATATCAACAACTGCTCCACCTCGGAGACTCCTTACCCATGAAGAGCTCCCCTGAGCAGGCATCTTTCCGGTGAATGAAGAGGACACTTGTGTTTCCTGCAGGAAAACGAGGATTCCAGGAACACTGCCCTCGTTACCAGGCATTTTAAAACCAGACACTTGAAGAATGGTTGAATATTTTTACTTTTTGCTATTCTTGGGCTTTTTATGAACAGATTCTGGAGAGCCAAGTGATACAACGAAGCCAGTTTTACTGTTTCACTTGGGGTTCCTTGCTAAAGCCGATAGCCTTCTGCGTATCCTTGGGAATGAGTACTTCAGCACCCAAAGGCATGCAAAACCCCCCAAACCTGCTCCACGGGCCCAACGCGAGATGCAGACAATGTAAGAGAACATCTTTACATACAGAAACCCTAAAGCAGTGCAGCCAAGACTGAGTCAGCTAAAAACACTCCCCCGCTCCCTGACCTGCGATCCAGCCTCATAACTGGGGAGAAGAACGTACCAGAAGGTATCTGAACGTCTTGACCAGGCAGCCTTGACTAAAATTCACGAGTTTGAAATAAGCAAAATTCTGAGACAAAAGACTCATAGTGTGGGAACCACCGGCTCCTTTTGGTGGGCGTACAAGGGCTGTCCAAACCCCAGTTTGCTGGCATGGGAGGAGAGCCCAAGAGATGTCGGGACCAGGTGGTGGCTTCTCATCCCCCATGGTACCATCTCAGCCCCCGTGGTACCATCCTATCCCCCGTGGTACCAACCTGGCCAGAGCTCCTGGGCACAGAGATCTCACACTCATGAGCAGGCAGGTCTGACAGAGAGACTGATGTGTAAACGATCACGAGTGAAAAAAACTTTTGTTTAAAGTGAGCATCACCTGCCCTTCCAAAAAAATCTCCCACCCAGTTGTGTTGCTTTCATGTCACACAAAAGCCTCCTGACATCCAGAGTAACGTGGAAGCCGCCATCGCAGCACGGTGCTGCGACACGGCACGAGGAAAGAAGCCCCAAAGAGTTTCCACGGCAGACAGCAGCCCCCCCACACTTGGTGCTACCCGGAGTAGGGAGAGTGTGTCCCTTACACTGTCACCGTGAGCTGGTGACACTGCAGTTTACAGCACTGAGCTGTTCCCCGGAGCACTGTCATCCCTCGTTCTGAGCAGGAAAAAGCTATTTCCCCTGGAAGGGCTGTTACCAAATTTAAACAGCTCAGCACTGATTCAGGGAACGCTCCAGCTCAAACACACAACTGCAGCTTCTTCCAGCGGGGCCGGGGGAGAGGCTGGAGCCACATCCCAGACATGGCTGGTGCACATTTTGAGAGGAGTGACTGTGCTCCAGATTAATCCAGGGTCAAAAAACTGCACAGCGCTTCAGAGCAGCAGCCTGCGAGAGAGCAGGCGCAGCAGCAAGGAACCGGCAGGAGGATTCCATCACAGGTCAGTGCTGAGCTGAATGCTCAAGCCTGTCACACACGGATACACGAAGGCATGAACTGCCACCCTGGAGGGGCGTCAGGGCTCTGGTTTTTGAGAAAGTCGGGTTTGGGATTCATTTTCCTCCAGGACAATTGAAGCAGTCTCTTGAACAGGGACACAGGTCTCCCCTAAACCTCTGGAGATGGGATCGGGGAAGGACCTGGGACACACGCTGCAAGGTACCTCTCGGGTAGGTGGTGTCTCCGCGGAGCTGAGGACCAGAGGTCTGCTCGGCAGCAGGAGTCCCAAGAAGAGCAGCAGTCCAGCCAAGGTGATGGGTCAGTTCCTAGGACACGTTATAGGGAACCCCGAGCTGCAGCTGGATTGAGGGTAACAGCTACAGAGGGTTCAGGACACCATAGACACAGAAAAGCCGCCAACGCACAAGCTGCTGCCGTTCTGCAGCAGGAGTAGGGCTTCCAGTGTCCCCTGCCCCAGGAGATCCAAGATCAGGGAGTGGATTAAGTTGAGGTATAAAAAGCCAGTAACAGTCTTAGAGAAAATATCCCCTCGGTACCATCTGATGATGATTTGGTAACTCGTGTTGAGGAACTCCAACCTTCTCTAAGGTTTATCCTTCTACTCCGAGACCAGATCACATTTACCCCAACTATCACGACAGACCTGCAGATTTCGCTTCAGCCAGACACAAAGCACTGCTTTCAGACCACAAGACAGCGTAGGATTTCTTCTTATCCCATGTCCACACCAGACAGATTAACCAATTCTGTTCTCTTCATGAAAAGTGTTTTCTATTTGAGGTGTCTTTTCCTGGCTCAGTTAAACATCCCGCATTGCCCATGGCCCCGGACTGGCTTCTGTTTGCCCGCTTGACAAACACAGGGCAGAGCCACCCAGCCAAGCCGTCAGCAGAAGCAACTGGAGCAGAATAACTGCCTCACCTCCTGGCCCACGACGCTGCTGCCAGGACGTGGCCGCTGCTGTCCTGCACCGAGCCCCACCCCAGTTGTGATGGCACAATCCCCAGGTTTGCTCCTGACAATCTCCAAGTGCTCTTCTGCTGAATTCTTTCTTCAAATGTGTCAGGGCCAGAGAAGAAAACAAAAATAAATAAGAGCACCTCCAGTCCCTATTGAATGATCACGATCTCCAAGTGCATTCTTTTAAAAGTCAGTATTTACCATCAGAAACATTCGAGAACAAGGTCCATCAACCACCATATGGGAAGCGTCCAGCCAACAACTTGAAAGTGATCCACTAAGAAGTACTTTTCAAGAGCGATGTCTGCAGCTGACGAAGGCACGAAATGAGCCATCTCTTCTCAAAACTCTTCACAAGCAAATCAGGAAACTGGAGTCATGCCAAAGAGATGCCCTTACTGACTGCACCCAGGCTCACCTCCACCTCATCTGCTGCCTTCTCAAACAAAAGCAGCCCTAACGACCCTTTCCAGAGCAGTGTGCCCTTTTCATGACCCTGCCATCCTCCAGCTGGCTGTAAGCTGGTTGTTTCATCACTTGTTCTGATATCTTTTCATTAATTTAAATTAGGCTGCAAATTAGTGATGCTTCACACCGCTATCCCAGGCATGGTGCTCGTCCTCCTCCATTGCCTGAGACCTTCCATCCCCGTTCCCGTGAATCCAAGACACCGGCCAATGGTTTGGAAACTGATCAAATCAAATAATAAAAAACAGAACTAAAGGAGACAAGGGTCTGACCACTGCAGCCTCTTTTGCATCATTTGCTCCTCCATCTCTGTTCAATAATCTTCCTTCAACCCTAATAAATCAGAAAGCCCCTTCTTTTCGACCCACGTACCTCAGCAGCTGGAAATCCTCATGTACCTTAATCTGTGCAGTTTTTAAATCTCTCGAGCTCTAAGTCCTAGTTTCCATTTTTATTAGTTTCCTCCTTTTTTCCAGCCCCTTTAAAGAACTCCTCACACAGCCATGTTAGTTAATAGTCCGGAAATGTCTTGCCCACACGTACAAGTCATTTGCTTTCATTAGTTTTTCAGCACTTCATCTTCCCAACAGATTTAACTCATGCAATCGCAGACTGCCGAGATGAATTCAAACTCCCTGCCCTTTTCCCCCTGCTGGTCATACCTTTACTTGTCTAACCCCAGCCAATCCTGTCATTATTTACTTGCCTTCCACCTTATCTTCTATCCTTACCTTCATTCGGCTCTCGCAAGCACAAACACACAACAGAGACCGCACCAGCTCACTCATGAAGCCTTCTCCCAGTTAAAACACTCCAAACCATTTATTTCAGAGGTTTCTAGATCGTAAGCCAACACCCACCCCCAAAACCAGCCGCCCCGAGCTGTGAGCGAGGAAGCCACTTGGAGGACTAAGAATGTCTTATAAATATGCGTGGGGTCCAGGAACTCTGGAAAATTTTTACCTAACGCTGCTCCATGTTCAGGCACACGGTGTGGGTAACCCCATCCCCAGACCCGCCAGTGTTTGACTGCTGCTCGGACTCAGAACGCTTCACTTCTTTTGACCTACATATCTTGGCACTCTCACTCCTTCCCCTCCTGCTTCACACGAGATGCAGAGGAACCGTTCAAAAGTGACAAGATATACTGTCACCCCTGAAACACAGAAATATATACGGAGATGTATATGTACACACACACACATAGATATCGCTGCTCCTGCTTCCCCAATCCCATCTGTGGGCGCACGTACACACAACTCCCCATATGCTGGTTCTGCAGAATGAGACAGTGACAATGGAAATAAGCGCTTAAAATAGAAAATTTCCCTTTGGCGTTCCAGTCCTGTTTGTTTAATGCTGAGATGATAGCCTGCTTCTCAGCCCGTGTTCACACACATCGCCGTGACCTACTTTCCGCTTTTAAAATCCCACGGCAAAAGCGGCGAGCTCACATGAGGAAGCAGAAGCAGTCAAGAGAAATCTATCTGCCACACTCGTAATACAGTTTTTATGGCCATTAATTCCAGCTAGTGTCAAACTAACGACGCAAGGGACATCAAAGCATGAAGCCATTTGCATAATACTGGAAGAATCTACAATCCTATGACTATTTATTCAGGAAGCCTCTGCTTAGAGAATGAGGAGGATGACACGCCGTCTCTGCTCTTTTGAAATCATTCTAATTTACAGCCTCGTAAAGAGGCAGCTGGTTTTCTAGGAATGTCTGAATCCCTCACTAAGGGGTTTTTGGTGGCTTGCAGTGCTAGATAAATCTTGTCAATACTAAAACCTAACCCATGAAGTACCTTCATTCACGTGGGGACTGCCCACAGCCACCCGAGGGAAGCAGCTCACCTAGAAGCTGGGGAGCTCCCACCTGCACACCACAGACCCAAGTGGTGAAAAAAAAAACATTATTACTCAGATCTCTGGTCTAATATTGAATTGTCTCACCTAGATGTATTTGACAGAGTCGGGTCTCGGGCACACAGCTGAAGCAGAACCACTAATGCTCCTGCCTGGTTGACAGTGAGTAGACCGGACGTTTCCAGGGTTGTCAGAAGACTTTCACGGCCCACGAAGCTCCAGCCGCATCGAGAACCGCAGTGAATGCACTGCAGGGCATCTCCGCAGTCAGGGCAGACGAGTCTTCTGCTCTGTTCTCATTTTAGGAAAAAACAACACAGCAGTGCACAGAAAGTCTGACCTTGAACCACAAGCTGGGCGACTGCATCGCAGCATGTCCGCAGGAGCTCTGCAGAGGCTGCGACGGTGCAGCATGCGCTTATCGTGCACCAGGAACCAACACGCCCGGAGCACCTACTGGAATGAATATTTAAAGGCCACAAAAAAGTGTTGTACACAGTCAGGGAGAAGGTTACCCCCAAGGATATCAATGGGGGAAAAAAAAAACCAAACCTCAAATCCCCCAAAAGCTCCTTTTGGAGGTACAGCTTGCAACACAGTATTTTAATCGGCCACCGAGTTCAAAGATAGGCACTGAGACACCTCACTCTGTCCAGCTGCCTTCAATTCACCGAGATTCAGTGCTGACATATTTTTATGAAGCAACCTGAGCAGGACTGGAGATTCTACCGAGACAGAAGAGCAGCACAAGCCTCAGCAGCAACTCGCCGCAGGCTCTGAGTCGTTTCAGGCAGAGCGGTCAGGGGTAGGAAGAGCTCACTCAACAGAGGAAATACAGTGGTAGCCCTCCTGAAAAGCTGAAATAACTGGCCAGCTAGGAGGATGAATTCCAAGAAATGAAAAAAAAAATTGTTAGAATGCAGAAAAAAGAAAAATAATGTAATGGAAACAGCCTCTGTAAGCCTTTTCTGTCCTGGGTTTTCTTTGGCTTTCTTAGAAGTCGTCACAGACATTTTAGTTAAAAGTCAGCCACAGATCTCTCAGTATGTTCAGATTCTAAATTCTATCCGACATTTTTTTCATCCTGGACAGCAGGATGACCATGAGCCAGCACTGTGCCCTCGTGGCCAAGAAGGCCAATGGCATCCTGGGGTGTATCAGAAGGGGGGTGGTCAGTAGGGCGAGAGAGGGTCTCCTCCCCCTCCACTCTGCCCTGGTGAGACCGCATCTGGAATATTGTGTCCAGTTCTGGGCCCCTCAGTTCCAGAGGGACAGGGAACTGCTGGAGAGAGTCCAGCGCAGAGCCACAAAGATGATTAAGGGAATGGAGCATCTCCCTTATGAGGAAAGGCTGAGGGAGCTGGGTCTCTTTAGCCTGGAAAAGAGGAGACTGAGGGGTGACTAATCAATGTTTATAAATACGTGAAGGGTGAGTGTCAGGAGGATGGAGCCAGGCTCTTCTCTGTGACATCCAGTGACAGGACAAGGGGCAATGGGTTCAAGCTGGAACATAGGAGGTTCCACTTGAATATGAGGAAAAACTTCTTTACAGTGAGGGTGACAGAGCACTGGAACAGGCTGCCCAGAGAGGGTGTGGAGTCTCCTTCTCTGGAGACATTCAAAGCCCGCCTGGATGCGTTCCTGTGGGATCTGATCTGGGTGTCCTGCTCCGGCAGGGGGATTGGACTGGGTGATCTTTCGAGGTCCCTTCCCATCTCTAACATTCTGTGATTCTGTGTGATTCTTTCAGAATTAAAGCTGAATAGACTCAAGCCCTTTCTCAGAGCATTTTCAAAGACTCACAGAATGGACTGGCCGTGAGGAGCAGTGGCAGCGAGTGGGATGCTGCTGGTGGTGGTCCATCTGAACTGGGAAAGGTGACAACATGACACCGTAACACTGCAATACAAGAATTTTATAGCCATACTTAAATAATAAAGAAGCAGCAGTATCTTTTCTCAGACATAGAGAACACGTTCTCACTTCACATCAGAGTAAACCAAAGAGCGAAGCGGTATTATCTGCACGTACTGGAGATGAGACACTTGTCCTCTGCCATCAGAAACACCCTGGGGCTTTGTGCCCTGTTCACAAATTTCCTTCTACAGCAGCACGTCTTAAACTGGCGCCAAGAAAAGAGAATTCAAAGCACAAAAAGCCGTGCACCAATTAAGGCAGAATTTGTGGCATCGTATCAAGACTGCAGCCACCTCTAACCCTCCTCCTCTGTCAACTCCCATTACCACCAGCAGCTCACGCAGCCACCACAGACTGGCGACAAGCCCCACGCCAGCCTTCTGCTGGCAAACACTGTCACATCTCGGGGCCTGGTGCTTGCTGGTTGGGAAGCAACAATTGCAATGGCTGGCTCAGGAAACCAGAGCTCTCCTCCCAGCCTTCCCACTAGCTCACCATGTGGCACCATCATTAGCCACCAGTGCTCTTCCTCCTGAAGCTGGTAAAGAGCCATTTACCTTTGGAAGTTTTCATCTGCAGAGAAAAAAGGGCTGCAGAAGAATAAAATGCCATTGTTTAGTCCTACAGTCATCTCCGAGGAAACTACCAACCCTCTTAATTGCAAGTAGCTGCGAAATCCCCAGCCGTTCAGGAAGAGCAGGGAAAGACAGCGAGCTCAGCCAGACCCTTTGGTGTTTTTCAGGATGCCAGACTAACCCGAGGGCACAGAGAAACGGATTTGTCAGAGAACTACAGAAGAGTCTGGTTTTAGGATAGGACAAATATAGTGTGCTCTTGTTAAAAAAGAGGGTTAAGCAACATAGTAACTGACATGACAAAACAAAATCAAGCATCCCTTCCAGATAATTTCTTTTTTGGGATGAATCGTGTTTTTTGTTCACTTCCTAGAGTCCCAAGTCACTTCTGTACCTTCCGAAGTCATTTCTCATTTCATAGCTGCCTACAGCGCCAGTTGTCTACAGAAATACCTACAGCCCCGAAGCCACCCGATCACACCTACGGGAGCAGTTCGTCTTGCAGAGTT
>NW_010110874.1:68622-84215 GCF_000699245.1 Pterocles gutturalis
TTAAACGCGAACAGCCAGATGCCTGCTCCGAAATTTCGATTCCTACCCAGCTGTCTCCAGGAAGGAGCTTATTCTGCCGTCCCCTGCTGCTGAACAAACGGCCAGATTTATGGGAACAGCCTCCAGTCCAGACACCACAGCTCCCCCGGGTCACAGAAACCAGGACCTGCCCTGCTCCTTACAGCAGGGGAGAGCAGCCGCAAGTGAGGAGGGACCAGCTGGGCGAGCTTCTAGCACACTGCGTGCAGGAAAGGAGATACCCCACAGTGTTCATCAACAGAAATGGGAAAAGGGAGAGCATGTAATTAAAAAATCCTCAAACCCTGCACTTTGCATGGTCTCCAAGAACAGGGCAAGCCTTGCTTGCAGCGATACCCAAAGGAGAAGAGATGTTTTGGAGAGGAGCAGGCAGGAGAGGACAGCAGGGTCCCGAGCATCCCTCACAATGCTCAAGTCAGAGTTTTAACCCTGGCAAGCTGCAAAACTTTTATTTTCCAATACTCATTCAGGAATAATTCAGGTAACTCATGCTATACTGGACAAAAGCCTGAATATTTTAGAAACACCAACTCTACTGAAGGCATGTTTGGTATTCTGTGGGTGGAGCTGGCCAACAGCTGTACAAACTGCACCCAAATAGCAGCAAGAAGGGGGATTACTGAGGAGCATATTTATAATTTCTTTATTTTTTAATGAGTTACTAATGCAAGACGAAGTGAGCTGAATTTGTTCATGATATTTGCATAGCGAGCAGTTTGACGGGGTGTAATGGGGAAACACCAGCAGCCAGCTCGCTAAGCGTCCAAGCCGAGCTGCCATTTGCTCACCCACTCACAAGAGACTCTTGCTCTGAGGTGTGGATTTCCTCTTGCTACCAACCACCAAAGATCTCCTCTTGCTCAGCCTCACCATCTCCAGATATGTTTCTTAATGACAAGATTTTCTTTTTCCAGAAAAGATCAGATTAATCCGAGATGACCCCTGGTACTAGTCAACACCACTGAAATGAGAACGCCGCGATAATAACAGATGCGGCACAGCTAGAAAAGAGAAAATGCACAATATAATCAGCCTTACCCTATTTTCAGCGATGGGACTGAAACGGAAGAAGATTAAAGAGCTAAGGCCTCCGAGTGAGCTCCAACGAGAGCCGTGATTAGGGAAGTTTCCTAACCCCCAGGTCCATATTTAGCCCGTGTCATATGACCTCTCAAAGCCACTCCAACAGCCCAGCACACAAAAATTTAATTGTAAACAGGACCAACCCCTATTAAACCAGTTGTTTTTACAAACAAAAAAAAAATAACCCAGGTTTAGAAGAGGAAGAAGAGGTGAAAAAAGGAAGAGTTTTGACCAAGAGAGCCTGTGCAGCGTGCAGAGACCAGCCCAGCGCAGCGTTTCGCACCGACCCACCTTCCCGGCAGCCTCCGCTGCCCCGGGGTTGCGCTGGAGCTCCCGGCGGGAAATCTGCGCCCCGCCCCCCCGCCGGTTCACGCCTGCGGATGTGCACTGACTGAACGGCTGCAGAGCTGCGGTCCTGTTTGCTTTCTCCTGTTAGCTCAGTAGCTCATCCCTGGGGCTCGGCCCCATTGCTAACTCACAGGCAAATATTTAGCTAACTGATCTAATATGAAAGATAAATTCTCACTATTAAGCAAAATGATTAACCCCATCTAGCAAAAAGGTGATAATAAATGCTTAGACTAAGCTTAACCTTGCCGTGTGTTTTCCAGGACTATTGTTTGCTTTATTTTCCTTTGACAAGTCCCTCAAGCATACAAGGCACAGAAATTCCAGTAATCTAAAGGGTCACTGCAAAAACTGCAGTACAGGCGATCAGAATAAGCAAGAAAAGAAACGGGATGTTGTCTGAGGCAATAAAGAGGGGAAAAAAAAGTCTCTTTTTAACCTGGAGTTAAGTTCCAGAAAGACAAGCTAATTAAAGGCAAAGTGGGTAACGTAAGCACAGGATACAAGTGTGACTTTGGGTGATGATGCAGTAAGGGTGAGCGATCCTGCAGCAACAAGTCTCCGTCTCCCTTCTGCCTGCCTCAACGACCCTTGAAAATACCCCCCCGTTTTCAACGTCCAACCCCTCACAGGATGGCATGTGCTGAAATATTCTATGTGCGCAGAAACAAAGTGCTGAGGAATGGCAGCCAAGCTGACTCTGTGTCACGGCTGGTGAACTTACAGCACGGACAGAGAGAAGAAGGGTCCGCGTTTTCCAGGGGGTGCTAGCCTGCAGGCTTCTTCAGCGCTTCTAAAGCATTCCTCCACAAAGCCGCTGGTTTAAAGATACCAATAAGAACTAAATTCAAGATATGAGCTCCAAAGCTCATGGCTGGAATATTTTAAGTAACAGCTACTTGCTCAGGAAGTTCAGCTTTGTAAAAAACACGTTAATTCATCCAGCTGTCAGATGTTTGCGAGAACAACTCTTAAACACATTACAGAAACCAAAGGGCTTGGATTACCGTTTTTTAGCTCTCACTAAGCCGCACATAAAGCTTTTAATAGACTTCTCGACATACGTACCACTCCATTATAAGCTTTTTTATCTTCTATTCTACAAGTCAAGTCAGGATACGTTCCACCTTTGAACAAAAGTTTAGAAGCAAAAAGCAAAAGTAGCAGGTTGCTAGGAAAATACAGTTTAAGAGAGACACGGCCATGGCAACAGCATTTTTTAAACAAAGAAAGGGTCCCTCCTTTCCCTTGTACTGATCACTGGAGCTTTCAATGCAATCCCAGTAGCTGTACCAGTTCCAACACTTACTGTCCTTCATGCGTCAGCAAGCAGCCTCTGCAGAACCCAGAGCGATACCCGGTCCCCAAGAGCGCTGGCTTTCTGCAAAGCCTACATCCTCGCTAATTCCCACCTCTGCCCTCATCTCGGAGCATCGCTTCCCCGCGCCGCCACACCACCAATGCTCGCCCTTACGTACTTGTGTCTCCAGGCGGGCCGGGCGCTGCGCGGGGGCAGAGTCCCCCTTGTCCCCGAGGACACGGAGCATTTCATAAAGCACTTCCACGCTCTACTTTCTTCCCAATAACAGAGCTCGTTACACAACTCCTTAAGCTGATTTGATACAAGCAGCAAACAAGACTCTTGCCCGGGAAGAAAAGCTTCTTGAGCATGTCATTTAACATATGTAAAAAAGCCGACTGATTTATGTCAGAGGAGACCCAACCTGGGGATCTAATCAGCATCTCCAGCCAGCCCAGGGTTTATTTTATTTACTCTCCCTTTCCCTATTAGTGAGGGCCCATCAGGAGCCAACTCGAACCTTGCTACTAGACGTAGCACCTACGCTGAGAACACTCCTGGGCAGGGAAGCATTACAAATTGTGCACACACTCGGTTTTACAGTTACACCACACAACCATTTACGTGTTAGACTGTTCACAGTACGTGGGTTTTGGGTGCTTTGGGTTGGTCTGGTAGGTTTTGGTTTGGGAGGGATTTGCGGGGTTTGTGGTGGGTTTTGGTTTGGGTTTTTACCCCCCTCATCAAGCTAGATTTTGGTGCAAAACCGCACGCAAGAAGGACACTTTGAATAGTCATTACAAAAAATGACTTGTTCAAAAAATGGCTGATAAAGCACAGGGGAAAAAAAGAACCCCAAGCTTATAAAAACAGTTTCATTTTTTTCAGCTAAAAATTATTAAAGAGGAAAATTTTTCTATATTAACAGATTTTTTCCTAATCAAGATGCCCTGCAAGACATCAGAGGCAAAAGACTTCATCCCTCATGTTCTATCACCAAAAAAGGAAGAACAGGAGGTTTTTTGCTATTTTCAGCCTTCACCTGGCTTCTCGGTTACGACTGAGTTACACATTCGTAGCAGTCCCTAGACAGAGTCCCTAGAATTATTTAAAAAAGTCTTTTCTGAGCCAGCAGAAAAGCTGTGACTGCGAGAAGCGAAGCCCCTCTGGCCAGCCCCAGCGGCTCCGAACGCAGGCTGTCGCTTCCCCGAGTCCCAGTCTGCTCTCTGAAAGACATCAATGACACAAACTGCCTGAATGCTTCTGTCTTATTTGAGGAGACTGAAGAATTTAGACCTAAATAGAGCTCATAAAACCAGGCAACTAGGATATTTAAAAACAGAATAGCCAAGCAACATTGCAAATGCACAATATTGTAACTGTTCCCCACTGCAACATGTGTGAACAGTGCCCCAAAGGGTGACTCTACAGCCATAAAAACCTTTGTACACCGCTGAACGGACTTCAAACATGGAGTAAAATGATTCCCTGGGAATAACATGGCAATTTGCTGAATCTATGATAGCACATAGGTGGTGCAGTGCTGCCACACAGGCAAAACACCCCTCCCGAAATCTGGAAAAGTCACAAAGTCTAGTTTAGTGAAAGACTAATTAGAGGACTGTGGTGCGAAGGAACAAAAATACCAATGCAAAGATAAAAAAAATGCAGCGGTGAGAATATACAAAAGAAAAACTGTGTTTCTGCCCCATGGTCAGGGTAGAAGTGATGACAAGATATGACATCTGTAGCAAAGAATAACTTGCTATCATATTATTTCTTTTCCCAAGAGTTCATTAAAATTATCAAAAAGACAACTTGTGTCACAGTGCCAAGGCCATCAGTTACATTTCAATTAGACACAGGAAGGGTCAGAGAAAGCCTGCTATTTAGCCCATACACAAAAGAGCTGGTTTGTAGTCCTAAAACCCTCCCTTCTTGTGCTGCTGTTCCTACGGGAAAGCACCCGACCGCTCCACAAGCCCCGGTGCAGGGCGACGCCAGGCAGGGCACGTGCCCTTTTTGTTGTTTTGGGGGGGTTTTTGTGGGGTTTTGTTGTTGTGGGGTTTTTTGTTTGGTTGGGTTTTTTTTATAAAGAGAACATTTCTGGTAGGAACTATACAGAACTCACCCCACGAAAATAGACGACTTAAAACCTTGATGATGATGCAAGAAATCAAAATCAGATATTTACAGCAAAGAAAAGTTAATGGTGCGGCATGGAACTCACTGAGGACTAGCCAGGTTGCAGAAGTTAAGGCAGAGGTCATGAGTGGTCCTGTCTAGTGTTATGAAAAGGTCCCCAAACACCAACAACCTCAGAGGTACGCTACACCACTTACGCTTCTTTCCAGTAAAATTTCATTTGAAAAAAAGAAAATTTGCGTTAGCAGCAGCTGGCTCCTGCTGCACACAGACATTTCCCCTGTGTAACCTTCCACAGTCAGAGCTTTTCACAGAAGTTACTCCTGTGGCATCACAGATTCCTGCAGTCATTTCAAGGGGCAGGTGACACCAGCATTCTGAATATTCACCAAGATCTTAACAGAAAGAAGGATTTAGAAAAGCAGTAGCACAAGCGATTGTCTTTTGGGGGACACTCCTTCACGGCAGTCAATACCCACCTACATCCATTCCCTGCTAAATGGGACTTTTCAACTCACCGAGGTGCGGAAGGGCACGAGAGACTCAAGGACAGAAAGCTCTTAAATGGGATACTTTCAGAGCAGACCTGCACGATTTTCAAACCCAGCTGCTGCAAAGCATTACGTGCACTTTGCAAACCATTGTTACACAGCTCGTAATACACCTTTTGAGCTCCCAAGAACTCAAGTATCCGCCAGGTACACCAAACCGGGACGCAGGCAGCCAGTAGAGAAGAGCTGTGTTAATAAAACACGCACTGAAGTGACAGATCCGTGCCCTGGTGAGCCCATGAGTCATCTTTCACTGCGATCCCGGTGCTCAGTGACTTTGTTCTCCTGCACAACGCTCCACCCAACCCTCCAGCTGCCTGAGAATTACAGACCTTGATCTCATCCAGGGCACAGAAGGGGCTCTGCAGAGTGCTTGGGTTTTCTAAGCACAGGACTGTGCTGCACTAAAACTAAAAAAAAATTTACCCCAATGCCTCTTATGTTCCCAGTGTTTGCAAGGGCTTCAGCACCTGGAAAGTTTCTTCAGGCTTTCTGAGCTGCTCGCGAAGGGGCTGAGAGGATGTCAACTGCTACTCAGCTCCTCTGCCAGCTGTCAAAAGCCGCAAGGTTCCCTCAGGTGAAAGAGCAGCAGCTCCTTTAGAGCCCCGCACAAGGGGCACCCACAGAGCACAACCCTTCCTCCTCCACACCCACCCTCCAGGGTGAGGGGAGAGCGGCACATCCCTGGCAGCACCCCCACCTCCCACCCCAATCCCCCCTGGGGGTCCCGCAGCACAAAGGCGTCACCCCCCCAGTTTCTGCCCCCCGGCTCTCAGATCTGCTTCATCAAGATGCCCACCTTCCCCTTTCCCCATCCATCTCAGGACAAAAATAAATCACCCCCAAAAGATCAAACAGACACAAAAAACCCTCTTAGTCATGCCCATCTGAGGAACTGAAGCAGCCTCCTGAATTATTCAGTTTGCTGCTTTATTTAGACTGAAGCGGCAGAAAACATGAACTCTCCTTTAGCGAGGATGGTTGGATGCAGACCCACTCTGAAAAGCCTAAAAAGCTCTCCCTTAAATCCAGAAAGCATAAAAGCCTTTATAAATAAAAACTCGCACCAGCTGGGAAAGGTGCAGGCAGGGGAAAGAAGAAAAACAGCTTTAATTAGAAAAGCACACCTTTCAGTGCCTAATTTACAAAATGTTAAAACACAAGGAATGGTTACTTTAGGGGTTTTGTTGGGGCTTTTGTTTGTTTCAATTTTGTGCATTAGCAACTTATTCCCTAACGAAAGAGGGTGAGATAACAAACAAAGAGCAAAGCCTGAACCCCAGCTGGGGTGGCAGTTAAACGCTTCCCTTGTACACATCCTATACTCAGAAATAGGAAGTGTCGATTCCCACAGACGTGTCATTTTCCTGTGAAGCCTCACAAAATCAGGCATCCCAAGCCAGACGAGGTGCTCATCAGACATTATTCACTAGCTAGCTCCTACTAGTGCAGATTTTAGGTACCTTGGAAGTCCAAGAGGGAAATGAGCATCCACCTCACCCATCCCCAGGTCCCTTTTTATTCCTTCTTCCTATTTCCGCCCCTCACTCCCCCAACAAAATCATGTGGCTCATTGAAATAACTTCATTTTAATGGATTAACTAAGCCGATTCTTTGACAGCCCCATTTTCAAACATCTGTGCAGTCAGCAAGGCACTCCAGCTTAAGCCATTTCCCTCTTTCAGCAGTAACACCAGAGCGGTGCCCCGAGCACATGCAGATGTGAACTATGAACCAGCAGCACCCCCAAAGAAGATTCCACACCACAGTACAACTATTGAGAGGTCAGTTTAGTCTGAGATGTTTATTAGGGTGATTTATTCAACAGTGATACACAGCTTCACATCATACAAAGCAGTGGCATCATTAAGAGAAATCAGAAGCGGTAACAGACAAGGGTGTAAGCACAAGAAAGTTAGAGTACGTTTGGCAAAGATCACCTCGAAAGACCAGAGAAAAGGAAGGATAACATGAAATTTACACAGAGGAACACATTTGGTAGCTTCTTGGCTTTTTGAAAATAAAAGCTGAAAAATAAAACACACGCTCCTGTGTATTCATTTACTGCACTGAGTTTTGAGCAAGATACATGAACATTTTCTGGGAGTGACAAAAGATACAACCCTCTGCATTGACCCCCCAGCATCCCCTCCCTGCCCCCTGCCAAGACACACAGCCCCCCAGGACAGGCACGATACGCTTCTGTCCCCGAAAAAGCCAACGTGTGACACTGCAGAGCTTTTGGTAAGAGTCCTGGGAGGAGGAACCACCGCAAACACATGAACAGCCAGCTCTCTTCCTCTAGCTACACTCATCTGTAAACCTAACAGCAGTTAAAGTAAACAGGAATAAAAATACAGGCAGGAAAAAAGCAGAGTGGCAGTGCAATGGAATGAATCCTTCGTGTGAGCAGCGGAGGCAGTGACCGAAGGCCCTGGCCGCATTCGCAGTCCCTGCTTCGGTCTGCTCCAGACTCTGCTGTGCCCGGTGAGCTGACAGGCGTCCAGCCCAGCATCACCGACCAGCGGCTCCCGCGCCAGGCTGACTGCTCCAGCGCTGCCTGTCCCGCAGAGCCAGCTGACCTGCTGCTAGAAACCCCCTCCAGCCAATGCTTTACAGCACTGCTGCATTTCAGTAAAATAAAGCACGTGCAGGGGCTGGGGGAAGGAAGTCTGATATTCAGCTAATGTGAACACTTCTGTTATTCAAGCTGAAAATGTCTCTCTAATTATTTACTCTCTATTTCTAGGGCAGAAACAGTGAAGCCCGTTTAAGGCAAAAGGTGAGAAAGAATGGCTCGTGGAACCAAGTTAAAGTGCCTCCAAACTACCGGTGATGCTGACTTGCTCCAAAATCAACTCCATTTAAAAAAAAAGCTACAAAGAGGTCTTTAAAAATAAAGCCAAGAACACAACAATCTTCTCCTTTTAGGGCAACAGACCCAAAAATCCCCCAAGAAGAAAGCACTTCACGACAACAAGGTGGCCCCAACGCCTCTCCTTGCATCACACGCCACTGGTGAGGCTTTGGAGAGGTGTCAAGGGTGGAGGCTGCCGGCTACATGCTACCACGGGGCATATTCCCCATCAAACCAGAAAGCCAGAGGGCAATCTGTCCCAGCCATACTGGCCAGTGTCTCCTGCAAACCAGTTATTGCTTTAGTCCCAGGGAAATGCTTATTTCTGTACCTCGGTCAGGATCTGGTCCCAAAGGCTGCTGGGCTTAAGCAACTGCGCGGTGGCTCAGCCAGGCTGGCACATCGTGGGACCAGCAACAAAAAAGCCCGGCTTTGGCAGCTGAGCGTCTGCAGGCAACGGGGTTTTCTCAGAAGTGACGGCTATTACCTCGGAGGGGAAGCCAACAGTGTTGCTTGTTCAGAAATTGGCACTGCAAGGATGTCAGCTGCTAATGAGGCTGTGAACGGTGGGGAAAGCAAGAAGCTGCCACCAAAGGAGAGAACAAAAGCCTCAAGTCCTGATGCACATCACTGCACAGAACTCGGTGCAGCAGCTCGGGACACTGTCACCCTGGGTGGGGAGCGTGTGAGGTCTCAGATCAGAAAAAAAAATCAAGATTGGATAGGTCACTATTTGAGGAAGATCTTCAAAGAAAACCTGCTAGTGGCATTAACAGTAGTATTCCTTGAAGGTGCGATGTTTTCCCAGTATATCGTGAGCAGAGCAGTATTGCAGTGCAGTCAAGGGTACCAGCGGGGTACTAGGAATATTCAGGTGCAAGCTACTCTCTTCCCAACAAGAAAATACCATTTTTAGGCAAGTGAAGGTCTCAGTATGGTAGCTTTTGGCAATTTGGAGAATCACGTCCTGCCTTAGACTGCATTTGGGGTCAAATACATCCTGTACTTTTATCAGGTGTTGGAGGCAAAGTACCTTTAGCTACACAACACCATTATCCTCAAACAAAACATGCACTTGGCTCCAAAACCCAGGCTGAGCTTGTCTCAGGTAAAATACTAAGTAGTCTCTCTAAATTATTTCTTTTTCGCATTTGGTTTGATCTGGTGAACGGCAGTAACTAGTATGTTTGTGTTCGGAAAGCTTTGCAGCTTTATGGAATTGCAACAGCCTGGCTGACCTCTCGCAGTTCTGTTTAAGGTTCAAACAGTCCTGTTCCTTTTGGTGTTGCCGGCAAATGTTAAATCTCTACTGAAATGACTATGACAATCTAGTCCTAGATTTTTTGCTTCTCTCAGTTTTAGAAGGGACAGATTTATTTTTTTTCATGGCAGGTAAAATTTAATCCAAGGCTGTGATTACCAAAGGGAGCTAGGGGTATGAAGTTCAAGAAAAGCAATTTTCCTGCTCACTTCCAAGGCTTGCAGGAAGCAGTGCAGCAGCAAAGCAGAATTCCTGAGGCAGGAATTTGGGGTTGGTAGGTTTCCTTTACACTCCCCGCTGATGGCAAGTGCTTGAACCCCATAATCCACCCCTCACAAACCACAGACACCTCACTAAACAAGGGTTTCTCCTTATTTGCTTCTCAAGTCTATATAATAAGTGTTATGATGTGAAAACACCTGTTTTGAAGACAACAATGTTATTGAAGATAAAAACTTCACATAAGAACGTTTCAAAGCAGCAAGGATAAAGGCAGGTGAAACTCAGCGTTACTCTAAAAGGCCGTGGAGAGTACAAGGAGAAGGGAAAGGAGCTGCATGGTGGACCCATCCGCTAGGAAAGCACAACTTGAAACATCAAACCTTCTGTTCTTCAGCATCCATGAAAAAGGAGATAAATTAAATTTTAAAGTGGCTGAACTAAAAATGGAGCTGTAGTTGTGATTTTTAAAACGTGGGAGTACTGAAATAGTGCAGTTAAAAACCATCATGCACATTTGTGCTTACACAAAGAAAGGAAGGTTTCAACAAGCACTGCAGAGCAGAGAGGGAGGAGGAGGAGGGCTGATCGGCCGCCAGCACAGCTACCCTTTGGTTTCTTCTACACGTAAAGTCCAAGGACGTAAAGCAAGAGCTCTGTAAAATGCTGAAGATTTTAGAAGTGTAATGGCAGGTAGAAAAGTACACTGGTCTTGTATCAGTGGCAGCCCCAGTGTTAGGAGACAGTCTAGGCTTCTAGGAGGAGAAAATAGAAGAGAGGAAAAGAAGGAGGAGAGGGAAACGGGATGGGGAAGGGGCAAGAAAGCGCAAGTCATTAGTAAACATGAACATTCAGGTAGCAACCGCACAACAAGCAACATTTCATTTAGTGCAGCCAGGAGATTTGCCAAAAGCCAGATTAGAGACACATGGAATTTTGCTTTTAGACGTGTCTGAAAATATATCACCAGTCATGCTATGGCATGACATTGTGCCACATGCAAAAATTAGCTGTGATAAATCAAGATTAGTGACAAACTGCAACAAATCGAACGAGCAGCAGCTCAGGATGCTGCTTAAAAGCACAATTTGCACTGAAAACAGTGACAAAGTACTTCTGTGACCCAATCTCGGCCGACAGAACAAGCAGCAGGCTGGCTGGAGAGAAAGTCCAGCAAAAAAAGAACGAATGCCAAACAGCAACACTTCCCTAGGTCACTTCTCATCTCCCAGCAAGAACAGGATCTTGGAACAAGAGGCATCCAGATTAAGCCATACAACCATGCTTAATGGATTTCTTTCCACAAATGTGTATTTTTTAAAAAAATATAATTCCTTTGAACTCTAGGCAAATATCCTGCAATAAGGAGTTGCAAACATTGCACTGTTTGAAAACTCCACTTTTTTTTGTTTTAAACCTGCTGTTAGATTTACTCAGCACCCCCTAACCTTGGCATCGTGGCAGTCAGCAGTTAGTTCCCTAGCCCAATACCTCCGTGCCATCAGTGATGATAAGCTATTAACAATTTCCCCCCACCCTCGCTGATCCACTTGAGTTGCACCAGATGTGCACAGCTTCCCCCCGGACGCTGCACCAGCCTCTCTTCTATTTCTCCTTTTAAGGAAGAAGAGAATTAATAGAGAGTTTCAGGCTATGTGCGGAGTTACCCAAGCCACAGCTCCCACTCTGTAGCTCTCAAAATTCTCCAAAAACCAGCCTCCACAAACCAGATAAGCAATCACCACACACGGCTCAAGAGCTGAACCCTTCAGAGAAACTGCCAGTCTCTCCCTTCCAGGGAAAGCAAATGGGTGCGGAGGGTTCTCAGCCTCGCAGCCGCAGGTTGAGACCCTCAAGTAAACACGCAACGTAGAGTCAAAGGAAAAACATGAATGGTTATGTTCTGACATACTGAACTATACACATCCCCACATCAATGGTTTAAATACATCACTGTTAGAATACAAATAACCCAACAGTTAATATAGGGTTTTGCCCCCGAGTTCCATCCGTTTTGGATTGATGCCATCTCCTACATTAACAGTATTTCAGAAGGGGGCATCTGCTCAGGAGGCAGCACAGGCTGGCAAGGCAGCACTAGGGTTCCAGTCCGGCTGATTCTAACCCCTGCATACATACAGCAGATGTCTGTAGGTAATGCTGCAAGTAATAAAACATTAACAAGTCATCACCCTGTTTCATTTGATAGGTGAAAAGAACATGCAGCAGTTTTTCCTGTGATCTAGACCGGAGAGAGAAGCAGACATCTGTATCTCAAACAGCTTTAACTACATCTTGCCCCAAATCTTTCCCTGAAGTCGATTTCAGAATCCAGCCTGAACACAGCTCTGCTTTCAAAAGCTCTCTGTAGCTCTCAACACTGCTTTTTGCTGGTCTCCTCGAGCATCCTTAGTCCTCTCTCAGCTGCTCTGTTCCCCACCTCTGCTCCAGGCACACATTGCGCATCCAGAAGAATCATTTCAGCTTTAAAGAGAGACAGCTTAGGGAATAGATCCATCTGAGAAAAAAATAAACCAGCCAAAAACTGAAGGTGGCTTAGGGCTGGGGACAAAGGGCTTTGGGCAGCACCACCCATTAAACGTAGAACCAGGCACTACTGAAGTCCCTCAGCCGGTCTGGAGCAACTTGCCTCGATTTCTGCAGAGCATCATCTGCTCCTCAGCTCTGAAGAAACCCCTCCACTGTCTGATCACAAGTTACCGCTTCTCCCTTACTCTCCAGTGTATACGCACGGAGATTTCAAATATTCCACAGAGAAGGAGGTAGGGGGAAAGGGTCCATGAAATAGTTGTGTTGTGTTAATCTTCTGTTATTCTGAACAGCCTAATTAATTTGATGCCTGTGACTCTTCATCCTTTGACATGCTGTTTCTACCACTTTGATGTCATTTTTAGACAGGCTTTAAGAAGGAAAAAAAAATCCAACTCTACCCCACAAAGACAGAACATATTAACAAATTAAAAAGCTTCAGACACACAAAAGTATCTTTGATCAAAGTTTTTAGCATTTAGTGTGTCAAGAGTTAAACCTCCAGAAGCTAGCACTAAGTAAATAACAAAATATTTTTGAGCACAATTCACAAGTACAATAAAAAAATCCCAATGCATTTGATTTGTCATACCTGGAGTACCATAAATCTGATTTTATTTTTTTCTATCTCCTTTTAGTGAGAGGTATTAAAAAAGAGAAGAGGAAGTATCCTTAGGAAGGTTCAGAAGTGTTATGAATTTCAGGTCTATACTAAATTATAAAAGATGCCCAGCTTCATTTTCACCAGATTTACAATGTCAAATTAAGTAAAAGATCAATTTTTATATTCCCATCTTCAAAAAGAACATGAACACTGGCTCACACTAAATAGAATTAGAGCAAAAAAGTGGTTTAATTCACCTGTCTCCCACTCCTATACGTTCATCATCATCTCTTGGATTTTTTTTTCTTGGAGCCACACCTACGGACTAGCAGGGCTGCTAGTGCGGGGAACAACCTTAGCGGTGACCTGTACTGCTAAAGCCGAGCTGGAGATCGTGAAAGGAGAGGCTAAATAAACAGCTCTTACCAATGCCAGGATGACAACTGACTTCGGAGTATTTTATCCTCAAGAAACTAGAGGTGCTACAGCATGGCCTGTCAAAGTCCGCACCCTCCTCGCCCCAAAAGGAAACAACCCGCTGGCTCCTGCGCACAGCTGCAGTTTGGCACTGCTCACCTTACCAGCTCACCTGGAATTCGGTAGCAAAACCAACTCACAGTACGAACGTCTCATACAAGGGAAGTCGTGTTTATCATAAGATGGAACTGATAAAAGATGACTAACTTCTAGATATGTTAGATACGTTCTTTCCTGATTGGAAAGATCAGTTATTGTCCAGATTCCTCACAAGTTTGAAATCCTGGTCCACTTAAGTCAGGCGTTTCCTGCAGACAACGCTATCCTAATGCTACTTGGAAAAAGGTCCAGAAGAGCTCAATGTCAGCTTTGACATCACTAAAGCAAATATTAGGAGATATTTACAGAAAGGTGCTTTGGGGTGGAAGGAGAAGCTGCAGAATAAACAAAACGGTGTAATTTCAGTAGCAGCTAAGTAGCAGCGAAGGAAAAAACTGCATCAAAGGGGTGTGTGCTCAGAAGAAACACCACTGCCACGGGGAACAGCAGCAGTCACACTCACGGGTTAGGGCAGAGCTCAGCTATGAATATCACAGAGTCACTGGAAAGCCATTAGGTATCAGTGCCCTAGGTGCTGCCTCCCCAGCACTGACCATGGATAAAGTGTACAAGCTCCTCCAAGCGGGGCTTTATGCAAATAAACAATTTCAAATCCAAAAGAGAATTAAACTCTATCTTGTTTCAAATTCTCTGAAAAGATCATTAAAAACAAGAACAACCCCCTAATAAGACTCAAAAAGATGATACATTTGGTCACAATGCAGTTTTACTGCTCCAGTAACAAATAAAGAAGTCAAAGTCGATATGTTTCCTTCAGACATTAGGCACGTACCTGTGCGGTGATCTTCTATTCCACGATCACCATTTTCTACAACTGTTGGCCCAGAAGCTGAAGTATCTGCAAGAAATCAAAGGAAAAATTAGCATTGGATTAAGTTAATCTTAATCCAAAATTTAAAAACAATATCGTAAGGACAACACTGTAATGTTACCAAACATAGATAAGGGCTTTTTCCCCAAAAATTAGTTTGGAAATATTAAATCTTCACCCCATAATCTCTACACGGGGCTGCTGAGGGTCAATAACTATAATCACTTTGGCAAACTGCTTGAGGAATTTTATTTATTTTGAATTACTGCCTTTGAGATCAGACTATGGTCCTCACCACAGCAGCTGGGCTGTGCTGGTATTACACCAGAGCAGGCTGCCAGCAGCACGGTATTTCTGTAGGCGACCACCACCGTGACAGGTGGACATCACAAGGCCATTTACCCGAGTTGAAGATGCCATCCTTGCCCCAAGTCTCAAAATATTCTCTACTATCTTCTTAAATAAATGCTGCTTTATTTCTAAGAATTCATCCAATTTTCCAGTTGTGAACTAGTGCAGACAAGTCATTGCAAGAACGACACCAAGTAGCACTAGCTAAGCTTCCCAAGCAGCACAGGCTCTACCAGCAGTTCAGCTCCCCAGGCTGTTAGTTCTGCTTCTGGGAAGAACCACTCAGGGCAACGGCTTGGAAATTCCTATAAGCAAATACAATCACTGCCAAAGCGACACACATCCAGGTCCTCGGAGTTGCTGCTGTCCCTTCCCTGAGCTCGAGCAGTTTTAAAACAAAGGTGTTACCTGGGTGGTTTAGACACAGCACTTCGGGGCTTAATTCAACCTGCAGTAAAGCAAAAGGAGACTTTCCAGTTCCTTCAGTGGCTCACGCTGGTGTTTTATGGAAATTCAACATGAACTTGTCAGACAGCTTATAGAAAAACATACACCTACATCCTCCTCAAGGAGCTGAAAATACTACAGGAAGCCCTGGACCTGTTCCTCACCAGTTAAACCCACCAGCTCCTCCTGCTGTCAGTCTTTACCAGGTCTGGGATTTGCTCAAACAGAACTGTCTCAACTAGTACCTGGGAGAACTCCTGCCAGCCACCGAATTTAGGGATCGGTTCAGGCAAGGAGAAACCGGGGTCACAGGATGGTTTACACCACACTGCTTCCAGGCACCAAAAGGTGTGCTGGGAATCTTGGGGAGTCTCAAAGCCTTACAAAGAGATCCCCAAAGAATGACAGAGGAGCCCTGCAGGTCCTGCTG
>NW_010110874.1:84246-142979 GCF_000699245.1 Pterocles gutturalis
CAGCGAGGAAGCTCCTGCTCAGCTGAAGTGCAAGAGCCATGAGTTTTCTCAAGTCCTGCTCAAATGGGTGTCGTAACACTGGTCTAATGAAGGCAGCTGATGATGGCACTGTTACAGAGGCTCTGCAAGTCTTCTCCAGCCTTCCCTCACGCTAAACATGTCAAAAACCTTTGGAGGTGGGGAAAACAAACAGCAACCCCCGCTATCACAACCCACAAACTCATCACCATTCTCTTCAGTATTTAAACCATGCGAGTTCTGGTTTAAATTGGACAAAATCATCACATCTTGCTTCCAGTGTCATCCAAACCTGATCGTTACACCTTGCACAGACAATAGAGCTGCTGAAACATTTTAGAATCAAAGAATAGAATCAGAGGATCACAGAATCACTAAGGCTGGAAAAGGCCTCAAGGATCATCAAGTCCAACCATCAACCCAACCCCACCCAACCCACTAACCCATGTCCCCAAGCACCACATCTACATGGTTCCTGACCCCCTCCAGGGATGGTGACTCCCCCACTGCCCTGGGCAGCCTGTTCCAATGCCTCATCACTCTTGCAGTGAAGAAATTTTTTCTAATCTCCAGCCTAAACCTCCCCTGGTGCAATTTGAGGCCATCTCCTCTTGTCCTATCACTTGTTGCTTTAGAGAAGAGGCCAGCACCCACCTCACTGCATCCTCCTTTCAGGTAGTTGTACAGAGTGACAAGATCTCTGGTCTTGATGCCATCACCATTGCTCATGCATTAAAACCAGGATCAACCCGATAACAAATAGAGCTACACACTACTGGTTTGGTCTGCGAGTCTGCGTGCATACTTTGAGCCCTTGTTCCCGGTTGCAGACAGTGTTCATCCATCACGACTGGTCTGGTAGCACTTGGAATGAGCAACTTGTGTGCTCTTGAGGTCAGCTTTGCACGGCATATAGTCCAATCCAGGGTGCTTCTGGCAATTCAGCATGTTTCAACTATTCAGAAAATAAACACTCCATCTGTAGGAAAGGTTCCTTTAGAGCCTGATCTCCTAGGTAGCAAGTGATCCAAGCCAACTGCCTTTTATCAAGAAGAAAAGCCAGGACACCCCACCCTCCCTGACCAAGGGCTCTGCAAACTTAAAATGAAACAAAAAAAAAACCCCACACCTTCCAAAAATATTAGTCAAGCCTCCCAAGCAGTGTGGTAGATGAAAAGGAGGACAGCTCAAAGCCAGCTGTGTTTCTGGCTTAACCTTCCACAGAGCTGCTTGGGCTCTCAGGTCTGTTCAGCTTCTCAACTGCAAAGCACAAATGAAGCTTCTTCGAAGGAACGTATCTTATTCAGTCCACTATATTTGCTCATTTAAAAAAAAATCGTAAGACATTAATTGAAAAATCCTACATTTGCTTCAACGGCACAGGAATCAGGGCGAACGAACAGGCTGAAGCCGTTGCAGCACTGCTCTCCCTCTGCACACACTGAACAGTAACCACGGTAGCTGCTCCTCTCAGTGCACCTGATACCTGCAGAAGGTTGCTGCTCCTCTGCCATCTGAGCCACAAGAGGAAAAATAGTCTAAAAAGCTCCAGTTCCCAGGATGGCAGAGGAAACTGGAGGCAGGTCTCATGCAGGCAACAGCTTTTACCTTTCCCAAAAATATTTGCAAACACGCAGGGATGAGCAGGACACTGTCGCACGCACAGCACGTGCTCAGTCAAGCCAAGGTCTCTCCAAATCAAACCCTTCACCAGGGAAAATCTGCAGAAGACTTTACACTCAACAGGGGGTTCTCAAATGAGGAGCAGAATCAGAAATGCCTTGTCCTTCCTTCTGCACTTCTTGGGAAGGATGAAAAGCAGGTAAAATGGTTTCCTTTACACTTTTAGCTTTTTTGGAATACAAGCTTCCAGGGGGGGCGGGGGGGGAATCAAACCATCAAACCATTCCACCCAGCACTAGTAGGTTTTATTTTTATGTCTCTGAGGGTCAGCTTCTTTGGAGCAAATCAAACTTATTTTAGTTAGCTGGAGTGCAAGTGTGAAAGTACCCCACAATGTTCCCAGGGACAGGTCTCCTCCCCTCATATTCTAAATTGCATAAAAACAAAAACATGTCAAGATGTTGTAACTACATAATCCTCAGCAGAATCACAAGATAGTATTGGCATCTGGCTAGTGGATCAAAGGATTGTTTTTATATAAACAAATTTAAGGCACATTCGCTAAACCGATAATCTGAAGCAAATGGACAGTGTCAATCTAAAAAACGCTAATCTCCAGCAGTGACTGGGCACGGTGCTCCTGGAGGCACAACCACAGCTGGGCACGTTCGCACCGTCAGACCTGCCGCCTGCTCTGCTGTAGGTGTGGGATACCAGAGGGCAAAGAGAAAAAAGAGCTCTCAGCAGGCCAGGGTGGGGTGGACCGGAGGGATTCTGCACATTTTATCATCCTGTCCCCCACCTGGCCTTGCAGGCTTGGTCGAACACAACTTTGTCAGAGAGCTTAGACAAAAACAAAAAATATGAGTGGGAACAAAACTGCTGATAAACAGAGTGCCACACAGTCAAAACTAGCTGGTAAGTCTTAAACAAGTAGCTTAAGCTATTTTAATTCGTACCTTTAAATATTCTGTCTCAAAACGGCTTCTGCACAGCAGTCAAGCCCATGGCCTCCCAGAGTCACTGGGAAAAGGCTGATTTTTGCTTGCCCTTTGGCATCCCCATATGACAGAAAGGATTCTCAAGCTTCTCTCTCTAACCAGGAGAGCTAAAGAGACTTTAACTGGAAATCAAGGCTTCCTTGGATTTGTGTTTCGGCAATGCCACAGCTTTCAGCAGCACACCCGTGCTGTCGATGGCACTAACAGAGGCAGAGCGGCACAGGCAGGTCTGGGCTCCCAGAGCAGGCACAGGAGACCTCCTGCGCCCATTTCCCCCATCCCACCCTCACATCTAGGAAGCTGAAGCTTGATGGTTTAATCGGGTTGTCCGATCACTGTCTGCCTGGGATGGGAGGGAATCCGAGACAGAGAGATGTCAGAGAACCCCAAGTGAAGTTCACTACCTGAGCACAAACATTACCTGAGTGATGCTAAATCAGTGTCAAGCCACTGAACTGGAAAAAGATTCGTTTTGCTTTGTGAACTGTAACTAGATTCATTTCACCACTTCAGTTCATAAAACATGGAAAATTTTCAAGAACACTTTGGCTTATCAAGATAACACTTAAGGCACTCCTTCCTCCTTGAGAAAATAGGGGGATACTATTGTACTTCAGCAACCGAACCACAGATTCGGGCAGCGTTACAATATAATGAGTGTTTTAAACAAAAACCACAAAAACCCACCCTCACACTGAAATATCCTCCCTCCAGACAGGTCCAAGGGCCTGTGCTGAAGAGAAGCTGGGAAAACAGCTGCAAGCTGGGGCAGAGCACACTAAACACACCTCAGGAGTGCACCTGTGCATCACCCGGGTCTCTGCGAAGTGGTTTTAATGCTCAGTTAGCAGTGTCTGACAGAAACCCGCTGCAAGGAACGTGGGCAGATTAAAGCCCTTGTGCACTCAGAAACACTCTGTCAGGGAGCACAGTGACAGGATGAGGGATAACGGGTTGAAGCTGCAAGAGGGGAGATGGAGATGAGATCTTGGGAAGAAACGTTTTCCTGTGCGGGGGGTGAGGCAGTGGCCCAGGTTGCCCAGAGAAGCTGTGGATGCCCCATCCCTGGAGGGGTTCAGGGCCAGGCTGGATGAGGCTTTGGGCAACCTGGGCTGGTGGGAGGTGTCCCTGCCCATGGCAGGGGGTGGCACTGGGTGGGCTTTGAGGTCCCTTCCCACCCGGACCATCCTGGGATTCTGATTCTATGACAGCGTTTAAGCACTCTTGCAAAATCAAAGCCTGCTGCCTTCTGCAAGCAAGGCATTTACTCCTAGTGCTGAAAGGGAGGTAACAGGAAAGGGAAATGTTGTGGTTTGGCCCCAGGTTTCAGGCCCAGGAGCTGTGCTTTGTTCCCATACCGGGGAGGACGGCCTGCTCCGCTGCAGCAGCGTGTGTCCAGCAGCACCAGCAGAGCCATCTCGTGGCAACACGTGTGCTTGAAAAAAAGCTGCAAAGCCACTGCCCACTGCAAGTTAAAAGAACTGCACCATGCTCAGGATTTGTTTCCCTATTAAAAAACCATATACAAAGTTCAGACTCATCACCAAGTTTGTCAGGTGATTCCAGGAATGCAAAACATGTGTGTCTGCAGCTGCTCTGTACAAGGCCACGGACAGTCATGCCGCAGAGCTAGCTCTGTGCCTGATTCCTCTACAATAACACAACCCAACATTTCAGAAACAATACTGGTCCTCACCTGAACACATCACAGGAGCACTGCTGCCTGCTGCAAGCTAAGCACAGTATTTTCCTTTCAGCTGGAACTTGCTCCCACCCAAACTTTGCACTTTAGGACATAAATCCCTTACTTCACACGAGCACCCTAACAATACCTGCTGCTACAGCCTCCAGAACTTTAACTAGAAGCTCCACAGTATCCTCTGGACTCCTTGGAGCCTTGGAACTGACAAGGAAAGCCAGCTGCAAGCAGCGGGGCACACGCCCAAAGCGATGCTTCAGCATTATGTAAAACCCACACTGTCATAAGAGGATTACCCCAGAATTTGCCAAATTACGATGTCCAGCCAGGTGCTAGAGAGAGTAAAATCCTTTCTTCTTAAGCGATGCCTTTCCAATGATATTTTAAAAGTTAACTGTTATTAGAGCTTTATTCTAGGACAGATTTGTAGGTGACCATACAACTGCCCATCACATCTCCCTTTTCTCTCCATCCCTCTGTACTCACACGGTTCACCCAGGCCCACGACGGGGGCCCATCTGATCATGAAACTTGTCTAGTCTGGCTCCTGGGTTTAGGAAAAAAGTGAAAGAAAAACCCTGAGCTGAGACAGAACAGCTAGAGCCTGACGGGATGTATGATTAAACCTCTTCTGACTGGGGAAAGGCAACCTCAGCAGCAGAGACTGCGCTGTCTGAACACATTCGTGCCTTTTAACATCAATAAATTAACAAGCGGGGGCTGAAAAGCCTGATCCATGAAAGTTACTCTTCTCCCTCAGGAAAACAAAGCTATTTGCAGTCATTTTTGGAGCCAGGGTTGTAGAACTTTTGCTGCTTTTCACGTTGCAGTCTCCCCTCCCCAGAAACTTCACGTTAGATGAAGCACTGCACGAGAACAACGCCTAACACCCCCACCAGGACCTTGTAGTGTCTCACCCAGGCTCATCTGCTCTCTAGACTCAACAGAAGTACATTCAGCTTTTCTGTATTTTTTTTTTAAACAGTTCTAAACATTGAATAAGTCTCATGCAAGAAATAGGTATCCTTATCACTTCAGGGAAAACCAGATGAGAGAAATTAAGACATAACAGGATCAAATCCTAAGACTGGCCTGAATCGACGCTGTTTGAAACTGCAGAGCATGGTGGCCTTTTCCCTCCTCGTACAAGGTGGGAAAGCTGAAAAACATCATTTTATACACTCAAGGTGAGCAAGCTCTCCAATCTCTTCAGTGAGGGTCTTGTTTTCGCCTTGCCAAAGATTTAGATAATGCCTGTAACTGTTCTCCAGCTATCCCAAAAAAGGGAAACACAATTCTCCAAACCAGGAACAAGACACTGCATCGACCCCTTGCCATGTAGGAGGGAAACAAGTTCTACTCAAGCAGACACACAACTGGGTGTGCAGCCAGGGGAGGAACTGGGGAGGGGAAGGCGGGGTAAAAGGCCAAGAGATGCAGATGGAGAGTCTGGCCCGAAGGCAGCCTGTGTTCGCACCCCAACGTCTCTGCCTCCGCTCTGCACACAGGAACTGGCAGTTTTCTCACAGGGCAATTCAACGGGCTTTAATTCCTAAGCAAATCCAAACTGTCCCGTTATCCCTGCTTCAAGAACCTGAAGTTATTTGAAATACTGAGTTATGACCATCATGTTCAAGGGACACACACCGGGGAGGACACAACTGAAGGAGCTTGTGTTTTAAACTGGTGTTATATACAAGGCCCCTGATACACTCCTAAAGAATGTAATTAAGTGCCTTAAACAGACCAGCAATCCTCACTGTGTAGCTCCCCGCTCTGCAGCCCTGGAGGTCCTGTTATTCTGATGTTGCTCTGCACATCCCACTTACAGAGCTGAAGAGCATCAAGATTAAGGCAAAAAAAAGAAAAACCTTTTTTTCTGAAAGAAGTCACCAGGTTACCTGTCTAGGAACAAACATTTTCTTCTTTTTACATAGCACAGATCAAGGCCAAAAAATAAAAAAAAAAGCACTGCTTGTCACAGGTGACTAGCTCCACTACAAACAATTTAAATTGTTTACTAAGAAAGAAACCTAATGGATGACACCCAGATCTCCCTGTTTCCTTTTTACTCAGCTAGGGAAGCAAGTATCTGTTTAAACTTCTCATAAGTACTTTCTGATAAAGCTAGGAACTCTTACAAGTATCAACTGGGCTAGTAAAAGTCCATGACCAGCAGAGACAGCACCACATTTTACTACATATGTACATAACCAGGATATATGTGCAGCAAGAAATCCAAAGAAGTAGACCCTTGGATCAGTGGACAAAGCTTCAGCTATTAAACATTCGAGCCTGTGGACCTTACGAAGATGCCAACCTGCAGAGCTCACCAACAACAGCACATCATCCATCTCTACACCTTGGATTTGCCATTACCCAGAGTGGTGGCACCTCGCCCAGTCTAATATTTTGAGGTGGAAAGCACTGTATATCAGTGTAGCAGTCACATGCTTTGGATAGTGCTTTATCCAAGAAGCTCACGGCAGCCCACAAAATACGGACATAAATAATAGCATCTTCTGTGGACTCGTAATGACAGCTTATTTTACAGGCTGAAGAACTCAACAGAAGGTAGAGCAGAAAAGCAAGAAACAGGATTTGATCTCGATCTTTGCTTTTAAAATAAATTGTTCAGACTAAAAGCAGCAACATATCCAAGTCCTGTTTTAGCAGGCCTGGCAATATTACAATAACCAAGAGCGCTCTGGGATGTTACGTGATGCAGCTTTGTGGCCCTGTGCTTTAGACACTTACGTTCCACCTGAATACCATCTGCATGGGGTTTGCTTTTTGGTTCCTGGCTCCCAGCTTTTGCATCATCGTCATCCAGCAGAGGAACATAGTCTGTTTTATCTACTGTTTCTCCAACCACATCGTCAAATTTCTCTGCTTCCAGAGTGGCAATGAAGTCCCTTTTCACTTCTTCCTCAATCTCAGGAGGTGGCTCTGTCAGAGCATCCGCAAGACTGAGGTTGTGATCCAAGTCAGCCATGCTTTAGCACCTTCGCAACCTGAAAAGTGATGTGGGGAAGAAGAGAGAGAGAAGCATTTTAATAAGAGACCTTTGAAGTTTACTCAAGAGTTCGATGTTGACAATTGTGTGTCTCCTGTGCCAATAAGAACTATTTGTTTTAGTGCTCAGTAACTCCCAGATGTTTACAAAACCCCCACACCAGTACAGAAACAAACAGCTAGATCATCTAAGCCAGCTTTTGCTGCATGAACATTATGTTTCATGTGATGTTTTACCAGAACCTTAAAAAAAAAAAACAAACAGTACCTGGCCAGCATAAACACAATCTTACATTGATTTCTGCCTTGCCCCAGATCTGTGAGTTAATTACATATCCTCAGCAGCAGAAAGACAAATGACGCAAGAGAATTTAGCTCTTGGGTTGGACTCCACCCAGCCTCCCCTATGGAGATTAGGGTTTTACATAATCTCTGATGTATACTTCAGTGATGACCCCATGGCAGGGTCCTGTGGCATGTTTATGTCCTCAGTGAACCCTGCTAATACCAACAAACCCGCCCCAGCCCTGGGACTTGTGCTGGAAGGTGAAGTTTTAGTAACGCTTACATGAAAAAATATACTAAAGTACACACATACATGTTATATAGAAAGCTACAGACTGGAAACAAAATAGAAGAATCACCATTGCTCTTTTCCACCCTGATTGGTATTGCAGCATCCAGTTTAACTTCCCGGCACTAACCAAAACGTACCTGAGCTGACTCAGCTGTTTCGCAGATTGAGCGCTCGGGCTGGCATAACAAATGCACCCATAAACAATTATTTATTTTTTCACATTTCACCTTTTTGAAGTTATTATCAGGAACAACAGCCAACAAATACCGAAGTGAATTTATAGAAGTCTGTGTAAGGGAGCAAAACTCACCACTTCTGACTTACAAGAGGCGCGGCTCTGAACCTTCCCTCCGGAGCAGCGTTAGTGCTCTGGATGCACGACGCTACCAAAGACAGCAAAAGCTCTAGAGGCACATTTTAGTCATTTGCAGAAAGCGTCTGGTACAAACTGTAAAAACCAAAGCCATAAGTGGCCATTAGGATCGAAATTGGCACACTTACTACTGCTGCTATGGTAGCTCAGCCACCTGTAATTCTGGTCTGCGTGCAGAAGCACAAAGCGATATGATGCTGATCTGTAGGACGCTCACTATAGATGCACAATCTGTGCAGAGACTCCCCTGATAATGAAACATTTATTCTGTTTAGGAGTTCAGCAAGCCAACGCAGCAGTGCCTGCTCAAGAATGAGCAAAGAACAAAGACATGGAACCAACCAGTTCAGAGCTCCAAATTCACCCAAAAGGACACGAAGGACCTCAGGTAAAGCGAGCCACCACTTAATGACCAATCCTCACCATATTGGACAAGAACCACCAAGCCACATTAGGAAAAAAATAGAGCTGAAGATCAGGAATTGCATACGTAGAGAGGGGCAGACGCTCACAAGAAAACACAATGGGCATTTGTACGCGTTGGTTAATGAAGGACTGACCCAAGTGGCCACTGCGCCGCAGCCCAGGGTCACCGACTTATATGGTGACAGCAGAACACAGATCCTCTTGTTCCAGAAACACAAAGGCTCCTACTCCTTGAACTCCAGGAAGCTCTTCGTCAGCAGTATACGGCCCCTGACACATACCTACAGGCTCACGCCTGTGGAAGGCAATACTCCGCATTCTTCCGAGACAATGGTATCACACTGCTATTGCTGTTTATGTAACGGCATGCAAGTATTTTATGGAAAATAATTCCGTCAAATTATTCTTTTTTTTCTTCAACAATAAAAGGTCAGACTTCAAGCAGCAACTGCAGTTTTTGTTGGTTTAGATAAAGGCTCTGAAGAATTCCCACTTAATGGAAATCTAGAGGAGCAGGGTTTGGAGCTCTTCACCCTTTGTGCGTGGTCACCGTTGAATGAGTTATGGTTACCACAAAAGCCATCTTTATGCTCAAGTGAAAGAGTCTCGTTAAAAGAAGCTTCTTTCAGACAGAGTTCTTGACTATTTTCAAGACACACCATCGTACAGGTCTGCACACAAGCGGCCACATTACCTTTCACTGAGTTTCAACCAGGGAGGTAAGTCACTTCTGGAAGTTTTGTCTTTGCACTGGGCAGTTTCTTCAAAGGAAGAAGCAGGGCTCTCCAACAGCCATCATGTCCTCCGCTGCTTTCAACTTGGAAGTGAAACGATGGCTTTTAGGTCAGTCAATCTCAAAAAAACACTCCAATTTGCAGCTACAAACATTTCATCCTTTTCTTCTGAAAATTTCATTTAGCATAGGGAAGCAAAACAATATTTAAAAAATTTTTATGAGGTGCTTTATGATGCTACTAGAAATGCAAAAAATCAAGACTCTGGTCTCAAAACAGCTACAGAACATCCAATAACTGAGGAAATAAGCAAGCAGAGGCTGGAGTGAACACACCAGATGTCAGAAGAAAAATCCAACCCTTGTTCTTCACAGCAGGCATGCCAGGTCGGGCTGAATCAGACTTTGCACGTCACAAGTCTTTCGCGTTCATAGTATCGTATTTGGTTCTGCACCAACACCAGCACAGCAAGGTTTGGGTTCTTGATGGGCGAATCTTTCTGTAAATAGCATTTAGAAAAATCTCTCTTTTTAACCTCACTCCAGATGCTCGTCAGCAGTAGATTACAGTCCATAAACTGAACTATCAGCTCACAATTTCCACACGTTCACTTCAGATTAAATGTTCCTGCTATTTTAATTTCAGGAACACGAGTGGCCTTTGAGGAGCATTTCCTCTTGATGGCTTAATTTAGGGTCTGTCCAAAGAGCAAGTCATCGCCGTCCTCCCCCTCTAATGGCAAGTATTACCTGACTGCTTCCTAGAGAGGCCCTTTAACATTCAGCATCCCCTGCCCTGCACGATCCAAACCCAGGAACCATCACAGCCAACACCAGACCGCACAGAAACACGTATGACATCGGTCTGTAGTCAGAGCAAGCTTATAAATATTTGGATTATCTCAGTCCTTGTTCCACTGAGATATTCAGTCACCTTTCCCCTGGACCACTTCAATTAACGGAGCAGACGCCCTCGAAGCCCCGCGGCTGGCAGGAGCTGCCATGCGAGGGGGTTAGGGAAGCAGTCGGGAATTCTTCAGCCTCAATTAAGACTGATCCCACCCGGATCATCCTCCCAGACACGAATATTCCGCCACAACCAACTGATGGATTCACATTGTGCTTTTTTTGGTCCACATTAACGTGGTAGCAGTTTATGAAATGGTTACTATGAAATACAACTGACAACACCTCTATTTCAGCCCTACATAGGAACGAGGACACTAAAGCAATCTAGTTTCTGGGGAAAAACAACAATGAGGTTATGCAGACTTATCAGCAGGACATTTCCTTGGCTATATTTAACTCAATAAGGAATGCAGAAACTACGCATTAAAAAAATAAAGCAGCGTAACTAATAAAAGCCATTTTGCATTTTTGTGCAAACACAGAACTGGTATCTCGGGCACGTGAGAGCCTGGCAAAGGACTGGCCGCCCTAACCCGAGCACCACGCTGGCTGCGGGAAACCTTCCACAGCCCAGGACAGCCACACCACCACCGCAGTCGGACCAGAACCCATTGCTCCGCTTCCCATCTCAGGTGTTAGAGCAGCCAAACTACACTAATTCCCAGATTCACAGTTTGAACTGGGGCTTAGAGAGTTAAAGACAAAAGGGAAATCAGTATAGTGCACAGATTCTGCCTGAGGGTAGAAAGCAAATCGGAAGCATATTCATGTGTTGACCAGCTTAGAAAGACAGATGCTTCCTATAGCGTTTCATCCAGATGGAATGAAGTTAGCTACACACAGGAAGCCTTCAAGACCCTTCGAGATGTACCCTAACACACTGTGCAAAGCAGACACTGACAGAGCACAAGGACTATGAACTCTGGCATTAACTTTTCAAAACCAAGGAACAAGCGAAGTCTCAGAAGGCAGAGGTTTAAAAACGTACTCAACAATTCCTCAGCTGTGAGACAGCGGCCAAGGTCCTCCTGCTTGTGAAAGAACAGCAAGGGTGCAACACCAACCTCCACAACTCAAGATTTCTATCTCTGGAAGAGCCTCAGAGGACAGTCAAGTCCCCCCTGAAGAACATCAGGTTGAGGAAATATTTTGCTCAGAGGAAAGGTGTGGAAGGAGCAGACCATAGTGTTATCAGTCCCATGGTGACAGCTCTACCACAGACAAGGAAAAAGAGTTTCCCTGTAGCTAGACATTCCTCAAGCCATTCCAGGAAATCTTCAAATTACTCCACGGCAAATAAACCATATTCCCTTAATTGGCACTTTTTTTTTTTAAAACAAAAAAGATTGTTCAGACCTCTTCATGTTCCAGCAACAGCTCATCTGTTACACCCGGTATTAGTCCCATCTGTTCTTTCTCATGCTCAGAATCTTTGTGTACCCAGTGAGTAACCTGTTCATTTTGATCAATAAAATCCATCTTTTTGTTAGCTAGCCTGGAAGATACAGAAGAGATTTTCCTCTCTTACCCATATCACAGCCCCCATGCCATTTACCCAGTTCAGCGAGTCCCTCCCTTTCAAAACGAGCTCCTTTCTGGGTCTTCCCACCATCCTACATGATGCTTGACCACATCCGCAAGGTTCAAGTTGGCTAATGTTGCTGACCTTGTGCTCTGCAAACTGATTTAGAGTCACAGGCTCACAACATCCCGGAGATCCCCAGAAGTTACAGGGGCACTTCCCTTGCAGAAGTTTTGCTTTAAGTGACCCAGTAGAATACCTTTCAAGAAACATCACCTCATCCAGCCACCCTCGGAAAGCAGAAGCAATACAAACAGCTCTGACTTGCATAAGCCACTGCCTCTAGCTTCCCATCTAGGGAAGAGTGGAATTTATTTCCTGAACTTTGTATTTCCATTTTGTAGCTCCCTTAACTGCACGGTTGTGTACATGCCTCTGGGCACGCAGAGCCTTTGAATTCAGAGTTATGATCGGTCTGACCCAGATTGCGTGCATCTTGTCTGACGATGGAGAAAAGGGAGAGCAGGCAAGTGGGGACAGGGTATGCTGCCCACAGAAAAAGATACTTGAAAACCTGTAAACTGCTTCAACAGAATCATACTTGCCGTGAGACACTGACTTCCCTCAGATTTCTGGCAGACGGAACAGAAGATTTTTCCTAGAGCAGCGACACAGGTACCTCCCTCCCTCTGCCAGCTATGCAAGGCAGGGCGCTCGCTGCCTCCAGCCCCGCAGTGACACAGCACTTCCACCGCCCCGGAGTCCTGCGGGGCTGCTGGGCTCCTGAAGCACATACACACCTCTGTCCTGTCCCAAGGGAGCCGCGCGCAGCCTCTCTTCTTCCACTGAGCACCGGTCTTCATGGTTAGGAGCTGTACCCCTACAGTATTAACTAGATATCCTCCCCTGACAGAGGAAGGTTCAAGCAACAGAGTTACAGAGAAGTCTATTCAAAACAGTAACACATCTAAGAGGAAAAATAAACAATGCAACACCATCTCACTTTTTTTTAGTTTGTTCAAATGAGACGTTATGATATACATGCTTCCCATAAATCTGTGTATTATTTAATCGGATCCACTTGCTCCTTTAAAATTAGCTCCTAACTACACACAGAACAAAATCCCCGGCTGGAAGAAACAGGGACAGCTCAGTCATAATTCCCATTTCTCTCGCCGTAAGTCAGCTTGCTTTTCTTAGACGAGGCTCTCACGAGCACTTAGCAGTGGCCGATGAGGCAGAAAAAAACCAGGATAGCAGGAAGCAGATATATGCTAAGTCATCTTCCTCCGCAGTATCCTGACTGGAGTTTTCCATGAAAAGGATGTCTGCATCCATCTTTCAAAAGGAGAGGGCACATCAGTGAATAAAGTTGCTGATGTTTGTTCCCTTCCATGGCTGGGCACAGCAAATCTATGACCCAATTTAATTTTTTATAATTTTTTTTGGTACAGTCTGAATCAGTGGGATTTTTTTTTTTTTAAGTTAAACAAGGTAAGATCTCTGCTTTATTTCTGGGGATGTTCTGAGTCACAGGAAATCACTCAGATTTCTAGAAGCTTCTTCTCAGAGGCAGTGAGATGGAGGTCAAGGGTTCTGTAATAAAGTCTTTCCAACAACACTTACAAACTCAAGCTCACCTCACTTGCTAGAAAAAACAATGCAACAGCCTCAGAATGGGAATCCTGAATTACAGGCTTAGATGAGGAGTTGGGTCCCCAAAAACGCAGTGATGTGCAGTTACCATGTCACCAGGAAAGAGATACCATCCAGCGCAGATCATCCAGACCTGCTAGACCAGCGTCAGCACCCGATTCCACATCCAGCATCATACCACTAGCTAAGTAGACTACAGATATGTCCATAGCAAAAAAGCAAACACCAACTGAAACTCAGAGCAGTTGCTTAAGCCAGAGTGCAGCCGGCAGCTTTCTCATGACTCGTCTGAGCCAAAGCAAACAGCAGTTTCAGCTCCAGTCTGCCACGCCACTCCTGCGCCAACCTCCGTGTCAAACCGAGGGTCTGCTTACGTAAGGCGTCACGTACAGTATCTTATTACCAATTTCAAATACAAGTTTGGACTTCCAGCAACATCAGGATTTCAGTACAAATCATGTCATACAAAACCACATTCTCCTTCAGACAATACATAAATACAGCAAGAGCGTTTCCAGCTATTATTTACACAGCTTAAGCAACTGCCTCCCTCCTTTATGAAGGACAAAAGAAGCGTCAAGTACAGAGAAGGCAGATTTGGGGCACTTTTTGGTTTGAAGCCTAGATTGCTACACTAGACAAAGCACTTCTAGAGTTGTTTCCCTTCTCAGTACAGATTCACCAACAGCTTTCTGGGTAATTTTAGATAGATTAAATAAGTTCCAGAACCTCCAGGCTCCTCTAGATAACAAGTCAAAAATCACACAACTTAAGTAAAGGGAAAAAAGTTCCTGTGACTGCCTCCACAGAGCAACACAAGGACAACACAGGCATCTCCACTCAGGACTACAAAGCTGCAGTACCTGCCACCCATCACACAGGCAGAGTTTGGGAAGAGGCGATGGACGCGAGGGTGCTGCAGGGGACTGGGGACACAGCAAGGTGTCCCCAAGAACATTTATACAGAAGTCAGTGCCGCTGAACTGCACACTAATAACCATAAAATAGCTCCAAAGGCTTGATGCAAATCTTGGTTCACTTCCACAATCAGCTCACGGCCACACAAGATAGCAAACACAATGTTTTAACTTCTCACTTTAGCTAGGTTTAATGAAGTTGGGATTCAGAGTGTCAACAGAATTTCAGAGCCAGGGCAGAGCTTCAGCCACTATTGCTTCCTCACAACACCGTTTGCTCAGAGTCATTTCCTCTTCCACATCCGATATCTCACTACTTCCACTTACCAGATCACTAATTACCTTTCCCTCAGCTTTTGATTCAGGCTGTTAGTCTCACTCGAGCTTCTTTTCCTATAGGGAGAAGCCTACACAGCAGAAGAGGTTAAACAAGTGTCCAGTGACACTATACACGCACTGGAACGATCCCGGAGATTCTCAAACTGTCTCTAGCCTGCTCAGCCGTGGGGAAATGAACTTGCACATCAGGCACACAAGGAGCCAAGGCAGATCCAAGCAGAAAACAAAGCAAGGGCTCCAAGCACTGCTGGTCTTTCACTGAGGAGAGGATAGTTGGAGAAAACCTGTGAGCAGGGATGAACGTGAGCAAAACCACTGGATTCAGGTAACGTCTTGGGTAGAATGCAAATACATATATATACACACACACACACACGTACTTTGGACAAGCGAAAAAGCCCCAGTCAAAAAAGGAAACAACTCTGAGGAATTGGAAGAGGCAAAAGAGGAAAATGAACCCAAGAGCCTCCAGACAACCGAGCAGAAGCTTGGCTGCGGTACACTTGGTAGCCAACTGCCCCTTTAGCAACACAGCTCCAAGATGGGAAAGCTGCACATCGGACATTTGGGAACACGAGGGAAACCAGCACACCGTTACCTTCCAGGGAGGTCTGCAAACTTTTCCAGGCAGTGGCCACAAAGACAAGGTGGGAAGGAGTTATGGTCTCAGGTGGAGCCCATAATACAGAATCAGGAGAATGGGAAGTAACTGAAGTCGCTCTGCAGAAGATGCTCAGGATGGCTGCAGGCAGGGGACTGTGAGCACTGCAGGAGGTGAGCACAGCCCGCATGCCAACTGTGCTTCGTTAATGCTATTAGTCATTCACTCTCATGGGCATGGGAATGGTTTGAATAAACAAAGAGCAACTGTCAGAGCAGAACGGAAACCGCCACAGCGAGGCCAATAGACCACGACAGGGAAAGTAATTTGAAGAAAACGAGCTCTAGCTGACAAAGGCTTTTTTTTTTTCTTAATGCCATACCTTCAACTTTTATAAACTGCAACTTCAGAATTTCAAGGCTGATAGCTTTAAAAAAGTGCAGTTATTTCCATTTCATGATACCATGTAAGAGTCTACATAATTCTGGATTTTATCCAGTATTTCCAAAGAGCATCCATCAATTTGTAGGGTTTCATTACTCAGGACACGAGCCATTTCTCCACTGTTTAACGTAAAGCATTATTTTTGCTGTTAATTGGTACTGCAAATATACCCAACTTCTACAACTAGATTGCATAGGAGTCTTTAATGAACATTTCTGCTTCATAAGCTTAAACATTTTCATTAGCTGGACTTCCCTTAAGACAGCAATAATAAAGCCAATGAGGTGTGCTTTCACCACATTCAATTATTCAGCTGGCACGTGAATTAGCAAAGTGAGGCAGCAGTCAGTCTCCCAGTACTCCTGTCTCTTCAGTAATGCTAAAAAGATTGTCTCGGTTTTCTGGAGATTTGAGACAACTTCTATTTTCTTCCTGCTTTCCAGACATTCATAGCTTGGGGAGCTTACGCTTCATGAGATGATGATGTCTACAGAGATAACCGGGTAGAAGTCCTGAGCTAGCCAGAGGAAAGCTGGCTCCTCTCTCCACATGTGGATCTCCTACTCGCTGTCAACATAAAAGCCATAACGTCAGCCTGTATGCTGACAGTCCAACATTTTTCAGGTTTACCAAAGCTACACTTCGGTTTATAGACGCTCTTTGTAGAGGTAGACATTCACCTCTGTTAAAAACTATCTGTACTTGATTTAACAAAAAAAAGAAACCATTTTTCTTTAAAGTAAAGGGACTTCAAAAGAAGCTGCAGAGACCAGGAGAAGGCCATCCACGGGAGGTAACGGCAACAAGGACAATTCAAGACTGAGTTCTCAAACGCAGACAGACAAATCACAACTTGAGGAAAACCAGATTTGTCTCTCTGAAGAGGATGGTGCCCAGCCTAACGAACGCAGGGATCAGCCGTCAGCTTTGCGTCACCGGTATGGCAGGTACATCTCCAGCATCAGGCAGATCTGCAGAGTGCCTTCCAGCGAAGTTACGCAATCCGCACAACATCAGGTGATGGAAAGCTCCCAAATGCCAATAAAAATGTCGTTGGAGCTGGCTAGAAGGAAGACTATTGTAACGGCTATTGAACACTGACCGACCTTAGGAAAGGACTCTATATGTTCACAGCTGTAACAAACAGGAGACCACGTGGCTGCTCCCCCCTCTCCAGGGCACCATCCAGGATGATGTTTTTCAAGAAACTTTAGCCTTATGCCAAGCAAGGCAGAGCAGTGCATCACTCGACCTTTCCACCTGCACAGACTCTTCAAAGAGACGTTCAGTGCTCTGTACTGCCGATTGCACCAGTCAGAAGAACCCGCTTTTCTAGTGACGGTGGCCCATGAGGAGGTTGGGTCACCCTGACATTTAACGTGGCTGTAATTTAGGATAGGAATTGATCTCGTCATCGATTTCAGCAAAATAGAGGTGTCTGGTGATCCAGTCCACGACCATGCAGGCCAAAACCTCTCAGCAGCCAAAGCCTCTGCAGTTTTATGAAGTGTCATTTGCTGCTTCCCATCCTGATGTTTAACGTATCCCACATTCACTTCCAAACCAGAACCCAGCCAGCCATGCAGCCAGGCTCCTGGCGAGGGATCACCTGCAAGGGTATGAACTCTCCTGCAGATTCCACTATTTCACCTTAACGTTCACCTCTCCCACAGAGGAAGGGCAATTCTGCTCAAACAAAGCTGCCTGGAGAGGAATGATTGCATCACTCCCAGTTATCATTGAAACCCGATACACAAACTGATCACTGGAGCCAGATCCATTATTTATTTCCTTCCCCCCACTAGTAAATAAATACTAGTACTTCAAGACTTCGAGGAATCTCTGTATTCCAGTGGCAAATACTATGCATATGACACACCCTTTACTATCATTATTTTCAATTAAGTAAAAGCAGTTTAAAAATAAAGTCTACACTCAGCACTTATGCAAAATAAAAATAATTAGCTGGAGCTAGACCTTTGTCAGAGATCAAGGCAGAAGGAATGCCCAAATGAAAGAGCACCAGCAAGAATTCCTGTTTGAGCATTGTCTAAATAGATGTATGTACACACACGTGTACAGGTACCTGCATATATGGTGTTCTTTAATGACAGAACAGGGAAACTTAGGGGGCATCAATAAGAACAGGACATGACTTTAGCTGTCTCAATTTTTGATTTTAATAAAGAGTAGACCATTTCTCACTTGGCAAATATCCAACTGTCGGGAATCCCTTGGGTCACCTCTTATGATGGTGTTGTGAGAATAAAAGAAAGTCAGAAAGAAAATCGGTCACTTCCATATAACCAACATGAATGGTACAGCTACTTTGGACTAAGAGTTCAGGAGTTGCAGGTTGCTCAGAGGGGCTGTGGAGTCTCCATTCTCACAGATGTTCACAAACCCAAGAGGACACATTCCTGGGCAGCCTGCTCCAGGTCACCCTGCTTTAAGCAGAGGGCTGTTGGACTAAATTATCTCTAGAGATCTCCAACAACCTCAGCCATTTAGGGATTCTGATATTCTTTGGAAACTACTGTTCATACTGTCAAAACCAATGCTCAAAACCCTAGTACAGAACAAGCCCTAAAGCCCTTCCTATTGTATCTTGAAGGCAAGTTTGCAAACCAAACCAACCCAAGCCCTGCCCTCACTGGCCACACACAGCTTTAGAAAGGATCCATTGCTCCCAGACTCAGAGGATAAAGCAGTGCGGAGAGCACCCAGCAGTGCCGTCCTGCAGCAGATTGGGAATTTCATTCATGCCGTGCCTTTTGCCAAGAACGGAAATGAGGCAAGGCTATGTAAAAAACCGAGGAACAATTCCAGAATTTGTATCTCTGATACACAAGGGCCAATCTTGTTCATTCCAATTTTCAGGTAATTGCTCCTAATTTAAGAACGCAAATTACTTTGGCTAGCTCTAGGAGTCCCAGCTAGTCCTGCAATGGGAAGGCAGCCACTGACCCAGCTTACTAATATACAAAGGTCTTCCTCCTGCTGCTTCAAAAGAGCCACAAGTTTTTACTTGTCTGTAATTGTTTCAATTTGTCTACAGTGTGAGGCCAGAAGTCAGTACAGTAGGAAAAGCGTGACTTGCAAAACTATGCAGACAACCAGAATTAATCTGGAAGGTCAGCTCCAAAAGCAAGAACTTCATGTATATACACAAGAAAGATGTTAGCTTCTCGCTACTCCTCACCTTCTCCTTCCTGCATGGAAAAGAATATGAAAATGCACCTTGATGATAAAAGCAAATTATCATCTCAAAAAACTGCCACACGTTGTCGCTACTTTGGAAGAGGATTTGGGCTTTTGTTAGCATATTGCCACCAGAGTTGTCTTGACTCGATGGGGCTGAAACAGCAGTCTCGTCAGCCAGGAGCTGCTCTTACAGGAAAAGCTGACCCAAGCCGAGCGCTCCCTATCCCGAGTGCCACACTCCCACAGCCTGGGGTGCAGCAAGTAAACTTCTGCCTCGTGAAACAGAAGAAGGGTAAGAGCCATATGAAAGGGGCTCTTTCTTCTCAACTTTGTTTAAAACCTCTGAACTGACATTTTCCTCCCTATAGTTATTTCCTAGTAAAGGATTAGTATGCAGGAGGGGAGGAATGGAAACGCACACTGACCCTCTGTCAGCTGGGAGTGGCTGACCTGCTACTCTTCACATATGGCAAGAATATTGCTGTCCTGCACCCTCCCATCCACACCACACCGGGCAGACAGCATACCAACAGCAGCTACAGACACTAATTCAGAACTCTCAGAGCACTCCAGATAAATATATTGTATTAATTTATTACCCAACCCTAGTTCAGACTACTAGACTTCTCCCCTTAAGGATAAACACCCCTCCTTTTGTGAGTGACATAAGATCATCTCTACTAACCGGTAACATCGATTTTTATGAATGTAAGTAAAGATGACCGCATCATGTCTTATCCATTCATGTATTCCCCTTCAGAGAACTTGTTCACAAAGTATTGCTTTAGGGAAGACACAAGAGGTCAGGAAAGAGGCCCAGTTAGTGCTCTGAAAGCATTCAGAGTTGCCAATGAACCTGAGAAGGCTGGACTGACCTGCTGCTGTCCCAGCTCCATAAGATAACACCACAGGACTTGAGGATCAGCGCATCCAGAAGCGTCACGTCTCTGGAACACACCATTTACCCGGCACAGATGGGCCCTTGGTTCTTCCAGAGATCTCAGTATCAAGTCCAGCACGCATGGACAGTTGCACTGCGCAGTGAGACTGGTTGCTAACTCAGATTTCAGAATGTCACAGGTTTTCCATCAGGTACATCCCCTTCTGGCCTTATTTCAGGTTCTTCTCTGCTCAGGGTGAGGAGATCCTTTTTGCAGGACGTCATCTTTCCTATGCAGGGAGGTAACGCCACACAATGCCTCCAGGAGGAGATGCACAAGAACTCGAGGCAGCAGGTACTTGCCTATTTTATCAGCACGCTTAACAGCAGAGCAAAGCCAAGGCAGCAACTTCTTCTGCGATCTGATTTTGAAGGGCCAAATTCTGGTCAGAGAACTCAGACAGAAAACTCCAGGCACCCAACAGAGTAACGGCCACATCCCTGGGAATTACACTTAAATTGCTCTCCTGTTGCCTAAAAGCCTAAAGTGAATTTTGGAATCTCCCCATGGTATGTACTGCTGGAGAGGCAGCGCAGCTCCCTTTGACGGCAAGGGCCCCGAGCCACCTAAAACCCACTTCAACAGAAGTTTTAGCACAGACAGAGCTGACCACTGCTACCAAAACTGACATGGGTGAACAATCACAGACTGAAGGTAAAATTGTCCAGACCTCCCTCCTGTCCAAATCACAAGTGAGCCCCCAGAAGGACAACAAATGGAAGGAAGCCCATCTGAACCAGTCCTGAGTGCCTGGAGAAGATTACTTGGAACCAAAGAAAAGTCTTTGAGCAAGTAAGGATGGTGGGAAGGGGGAGGCTCGCGTCGGGAGAGGGCCTTACATCAGTCTAGCCGCAACTGGACAAAGAACAGAGCTGGGGAGGCTTTAGGAGTGTCAGGCTGAGAAGACTGATACAACTGTGAAGAATCATCCAGCAGACCCCTTCCAACCCTGACTTCACTTGCACCCATTCCCAAAAAAATACATGGCATGTATTTGTGCCTGCAAAGAACATTTTACTATTGTTAATTACACTTAAGCACACTGTGATGAGATAAGAAAACACCAGCCTCCGGAATGATTCCCTCCCTTTGGGCTATTTCCCTGCTACGAACCACTCAGCAAGATGGGGTAAGACTGTCCAAGTTCGATTGCTACATTATGAGTTGTACTGTTTCCAAGCTGATAAAAAGTCACATTAATAAACTTGCCTTAAGTTACAGCAGGAGAGAGACTCTGCCAGAGGAGCTTCACTGGGAGTACAAGAATAACTTTCCTATAAGCCCCAGCAGGGATTAGGGACTCTAGAAGGTGGGGATTAATGGTCTTGGCTGGCCTTCAAAAGAACCACATGGAAGATGAGTTCATAGATAATAACTGTGAGGGACTTTCAAGTGTCTAGCTCCGCAGAGGCCTACAAGCACTGGAATCAGAGACCTAAAAAAGACTGGTATGTCATCTCCAGAAATCCTAAATGCTTATCCAGGGAAAACAAAAGGAGTCTGCCCACCTTCTGCACAGGCTTGTAAGTTTTAGCTCTAAAATGACCTATTCCTTAATGACTTTAAAAAAAAAAAAACAACTCCCCAGAGCCATACTTGTTTGCTGCTTTTCAAGCTGTCTCCCAGCAGACAGGATTTTCTGTGGTGCACACCAGGAGAGGCAGCACCAAATAAGGAGAGTTTCATTAATCATGGAGGGGAAGAGTCTCCTGTTCTCCCTTGGCAGAGGACAGAGGGAAAGACAGTCAAAGTGGGGGCAGGGTATGAAAACTCTGGCTGTTAGCAAAGCGCTTTCTTTCTGCGTTGCATATTGACTGCTAAGCCACAAACCAAACAGGCAAGGCGAGCAGCTGTTCCCGTCAGCTGCTTTCCTTTAATAGCACATGCATCAGAAAGGAAAGCAGCTCCTACCTCCCCAAGAGCAAAACCCAGAAAATAATGGCTGCCTTTTGCTGGAGTCCCTTCTCCTGGGAGGAAGAGAAGGATGGCACATTTCTAATACAGATCAGTCAATAATGCTCATTTTTATTAGCTACTTAGTACCTCCTGGTTCTTCTTGCTGCAAGATCATCTCACTGCCACGGCCTGGAAAGTAAGACTAATGAGTGCACAAAAAGGGAGGGAGCAGTTTCACTACAGAAGCTCACCTCAGTCACTTAGTCCTCATGTCAGCTCCTCTAAACTCATCCTGCTCCACATCCGTCTCACATATGCTGCTCCCAGAATAATGGGTCTTGCGCTTACGTAAGAATTTCAGCTTCCTTTTCTGGGATTTTTTCTTTTCATTGCTTGTGAAGAAAACTCTATAGTACCAACACTAGAACTACAAACCAGGAGATGAGAAAGAGCTCAAGTCACGCTGTGAGATAAGGGATTTTTCAGAGATCCAGTCCGGCTTAATTACAGCTGTAAATAACACTGTGCAGGCCCTTGATGCCTCCATGAACTCACAACATTTTGCCTTATGTATATATACGCATCTGAGAGGGCAGGAGGGAAAGTAAGACCATAGAGGACGAATTCTAAAATTAAGTTAAAAAAAGTTGTAATTGAAGAGTAAAATAAGCAGCCATTAAATAGCATTTGATGTGTTGCATCCATATCGTATCTCACGCATACATTAAGAAGTTTATTATTGCAAGCCTTGAAAATTCTGAGTTAAAAACCTCTGCAGAACAGCAGAAACAATTCAAGCTTGTGGAAACAACGTAGCAGAAGGGGAAAGATTTACACTCAGCAGCTCTGCTCCCTTCTTTTCGAAGGGGTATCAAGAAGGATAAATCAAGTGGTAAATGGCACTGGGAAGATGCTCTGAAGTACAGCCCCAGGAGGTCAGCTTTATGGCTTCTCCTACTCAGATAAACAATCTGATGCCCACAGGAAAGGCTGGATGCCACCTGCTGCAAGTAAACGGGCTCTCTAGAGAAGCACCCCAAGATCAACACGTTAGCCTGGGTTACTCAAAAAGCAAGATCAAATTGGAGCAAGGACATCACAGGTTACAGAGAGCAGCAGTTACAGCAGATACAGCCATGAAAACAGCAGCAGCTCTTTCAGCGATTGGGTATGCACAGTCACTGCTTCCAGGAACTCAGCTCACACACAAGCTTTACTCCTGTACCTACACAGAATAATTCTGGTTATGCTAGTGACTGTGTTAGAGCAGCTACTTTACTTTTAATTAAAATGAGCACCTCTCCTGACAAACCTAATTACACAGCATGAGAACCTGTCAATCAGGACACAGAACTGGTAACTTCAAAAGGAGAAAGTTGACTGGGAAACTATTTTCATCAATGACAACTCATCACCCGCTTGATGTTTCAGAGCCAGATGAGTGGAACAGCAAACCTATCAATGCTTTTTCACGTAGATGACTTGCAAAGAACAATTTTTTCAAGTAGATGACTTGCAAAGAACAAATAATACTTTAAGATTGCCATTATTAGACGGTCAAAAAACTTTGAAAGAATGAAGCAAATCTCATTTCTATACTACGAAACAAGTTTTAGTTACCTGTAAATTCTGCAAGATCTTAGCTACAGAGAGTAAATTAGTTTACGGACTCATCAACTGCCTTGGAGAATCCCCTCAGGCTTTCGAGAACCGACAGATGGGCCCCAAAGGGCCCTGGAAACAGAACAGACACATTGGAACTCGAGGAGAGGTAGGGGCTGGCCATCTGAAAACCACAACAAAGCGTTATGGAAGCAGACATTGAAAAAGGAGAAGCAAACGCTCCGTTAGTGCCCAGCCAAGGTTTCAGAGCACCAGCCAGAGCAGAACTCCGCAACCATCTAGGCAAACTAGCTTTGAGTGAACGTGCCCATTTACCAAGCGCTAGCAGCTTTCCGTTTCCTTCACGTGAGTTAAGATTTTCAGACCAGGACAAAATTCCCTCCCTTTCCATGGAGGCCACCCAGGTGCTCAGAAATTCATGGAGAAATGAAGTCCCTAGACACGTCTAGCGTGGGAGTGGAGTATCCCTAGAGGATTCAGAGCTGTGGAGCCTGCTCCTTCTCACTCTGTTAGGAACAGCTTTGGGCTAGTGCTGTGGCACTAGAACATGCTTAGAGAGGGCCTGGCTTTTTGCACCACCTTTTGCACTTCAGTGCATGGATTTTGTTCATCTTGGGGCAACTCCACAATAGGTACCATGGAGATTAAACACATTCCGTGTTACTAGGAATTACTTCTAAGTAGGGATATTTGTGCCTGCACACAAGTGAGAAAGACAAAAGCCAGAAGTCCTTTTAAAAGAAGGTAGAAGCATATAGCTTTGAAAGTGCTGAACACACACTGGCACCTCTGCAAGCAGAGCTGAAGTCTTTGGCTGCAGTAGCTCACGAAGGGATTTGCTAGAAGCCTGGGAAGTATTGCCTGCCTGTGATCCAAGAGAAAGAGGCACTCCTGTTTGGTAATGTAACAGTTTCAAAACAAAGAAATGTAGAAGGATAATTTAGCTTCAGAATCATATGCAAAGCGGGGAAAGGTCCAGCGAGTCACCCCAGAACTCCCAGAGGGGAGAACACACACTTCTCGGAGGGATCACAGAACACAAGGCGCATTCACATGCTCCATTACCAGTGTTAATGCACTGCAGGCCGGCAGAGCAGAGCCCTTCTCCCTCAGCAAGGGAATTACTTGCAAGATAACATTATCTCAGCATCCATTACTGCTTGTGCCAGAACACAGCCACACGCAGGCCCACTTGAGGGAACATTACCAGACGCCTACACCAGTTCCAGTACCTCCCGCGTTACCAAGGGAGGAAAAAAAAAATACAGGTACAGAAAGTGCTCAGAAATTCACTCAGTAGTACATGAATAGATATTTAAACTGTAGGCCAAGGCCCAATATGAAACACTGCTGGACTAGAAGTGAAGCAAATACATTCACATCTCCTTCATAAGGGTATTTATCAGATTGAGTTATAAAAACAGTGCATTCTGAAAGCACTGTGTCATCCCGGATGGACAAACTCAACAGCAAGGAAAGCTCAGGGTTACACGCCAGACCCTGCTGCTTCCTCTGGACCTGCAGCGTAGCCCGTTTAGCCAGAGAGGGATGCCAGCCTAGCCCTTAAGCTGCTGCTGCACGCCATCTTAATTCTCTCAAAGCAGGGAACCACTCCTGCTCTCACGTGATGTTTATTCTTAGAGAGGATCCCAGGGATTTTTATTTAGCTAAGTTCAGTCATGCAGTTGGCCAAGTGCCATAAGAGCATCACAGAACTCCTCAGTTCTGAAAAGGGAGCAGCATTAGCACCGTATAGACATATTAATAGCATTAAAAGTGGCAGGTTACGCAAGAAAGACCTGGGTAATTGGAGATAACTCTCCCCAGAAAGTTACTGCCATACGAAGTTCATGACAGACTTCATAAAAAAAAAGCAGATGACAGCCATAGCCTGAGGTCATTGTAACTGCTTACACCCGTCAAACAGCTGAACCTCATTCCTCCTGAGCTAGTGAAAAGAACAAATTCTACCATTTGAGCCTTTCCATTATCTTGAGCTGGTTTTAATAACAAAATTCCTGCCTAGCTGAGGAAGTGACTGACATTAGCTGCTAGTGACCCAACTAGGCCAAGGAGAACCACATTCAGGAAACAACTCTCAAAAGGAACTGCAAACTGAAGCCTGGGAGAAATACACTCAATTCTGTGAAGGCACCACTCCCATTTTTTAGTTTTTCTTCAAAGACACATGCTCAAATGTTGCAAGCAGATGAACACAGACTTAGTTCAACTAGAACAGTGACTATGTGGTTAAAGGTTTAGGGAAAGTGGAGAAAAACCAAGATGTCCTGTTAGCCAATGCCTCCATCAGGCTGGAGCATGGGAAAACGCCAGAAGGAGCTACAGCAAGAGGCCTTACGTTACTTCTCAGTCTCAAGGAACCTATATGAGAGTAATTGTTTCTCTTTGCTCATACCTCTTGGTTCTTGAAATCCAATGGAGTGGCAACAAGGGGAAGAACACTCCTTTCTGAAATGAATTAATACAGAAGAATAGTTTCCACCTTCCCAAATGTATGCAGGAAGCCAGCAGAGGAGGAAGGGAGTAGCTACTGCAATTCAACCACTATTGTATTTATATTTCCGTACTCTTGATAACACATACATTCAACTATGGCTGAAAAACAAGGCATTGGTTAGAAAACAAAAGCTGAGCTTTCATGAAAGAAAGAGCAATAAAAGAAATGTCAGGTCTCCCTGCGACTTTATCAGGTAGGGTCTATCAGAACGGTTCACTTCCTTATTGCAGGTAAGGCTGCGTATCACAGTCCTGTGCCCTTTGACACAGACAGTTCCCTTCCAGAAAGGGAAAGATAAGGGGACCAAACAGATAATTGCTCACTGCGGTACCAAAAAAACCCAAACCATTTTAAAAATTGTTTCTAATTGAAAGAAGGGGTTCTGCTCGCATCTCTTTAAGGAAGTAAATCCATGTATGGTAAGTGACATAGCACTGCCTTCTTCCCAAGGGCTCTCTTACTTCAAGGGCTAGACCTTCTCAGCTCTGTTCTCAGCATTCTCAGCCTGGAAGGTCAGCACATACTTCCTCAACCCTCTTCCAAAAGGGTGGGTGATAACGCCCCAGCTCCTCCTCCAGCAAAATGCAAAATCCTCTCAGAGGACAAGCAACCACACTTGGTTTGCTAAAGCGCAGAGGCAGAGGAAGTTCCTTCTTACCTGCTTGCCTTATCTAAGCAGAATTCTCTGTAGGCAGAGCTCTGCTGCAGGAGGGGAGCAGGCAGATTCACAGCAAGGAGCTGCTACTTGCTCCTACCACAATTATGTCAACAGAAGCCCCAGTCTAGTTCACTTTTCGTCAATTAAATTGACCCTGAAGATGTGGTTTTGTGCATGTTTCTTCCAGCTAGAGCAGTTATAATTAATCCATCAGGAATTGTTTAGAAGAACTTTCTCCCCACCTAAACACATTACAATACAAGAGCCAGATGAAGTTCTAGGTGCCACAAGTCACAGTCAGTATTTGTAGTTTAAGAAAGCAAGCACGATGATCAACCCTGCAGCTATACTGGGCTGAAAGAGCTCACAGCAGAGTAAGCAGGAAGAACCCATTTACTTCTGAGTGACAGACCGAGATGAGCAGTGTTTGGGTTTGTTTTGTAAAGAACCCAAGATATTCCCCAATCAGGTCACCCAACAAGAACCAAACAGCCAGTGCCAGGCTCGCACAAACCCTTCCTCCTTCCTGCCTGCTCTCCTGGGCTCCTCCACAGGATGTTGTGGCGGAAGTTGCCTTTATTCATCCAGGCAGTCAATGAGTGTGGATTAAATGTTGCCGGATAAATTACTTCAGGAAGTGTTTTTAGCTGCTGAATAGAGTCTGTGGGAAACACCTGTTTGGTTTCCATGTCCTGAAACCATGGAACAACAAATGTTAAAAGGTACAACTACATGCATTCCTGGGACTCTAGGAGGCAGCTTACATCATAACTCTCATTTTTGTTTAATGAAGAAAGGAAGAAAATTATAACATAGCAAACCCACCCCCTTAATACAACTTGGGAGTTAACAACAAGACCAAGTAAATTGAAGTCTGTGATCAATTTGACATCCAAAGAGTCTGGCAGACTTTAAGACCACATTGGTCAAAGCTAAGTGAAGAGGAAAGGGAAGAAAAAAAGAAGTTCAAGACCAGAACATGAAGGAAGGGTATTATACACCTATGTCATCTTCTCTGTTCAGCTGCACATAGCACTCACTCCCCGCAGGAGAAGGTGACAGTCCACCTCCCGTGACCTCCTTAGCTCTATCGAGGTCCCAGTGAAAAGCACGCACAGCACTCTGGGCACCTCCCCTCCCTCCATCCCACCCAGAGGGAGATAAGCCATCTTCTTTGGCTTTTATTCAAACAGCTTTTAGGGGATGACTTAAGACGGTTTGGCAGGCAGCCACCACACGCAGTATAAACAACTGGTGGTGGGGCTGCCCCTCTCCGAGCCCGGTCCCAGTCACATCCTGAATGGATACCCGAGAGCATCAGCATAGCCGAAAAGGCAGAAATCTGCACCTATGACGTTATCTCTGCGCCTACCCTTTAAGGGGACCAAAAAAGGCATTTTAGGAACAATTTTATCCCATACCCATAACAAAGTTTCAGGAGACGTGCACAGCTACTGTCACTTCAAGACAGCTTTAGTAAATCATAGCAGATACAGTTGGTGATGTTGAAACAAGCTGCAACTGAACAGCATCCATTTGACTCCTCGACATTCTTTACAGCCAAGTATCACTGGATGGTACTGGCAGAGGGACATGAACAGCTTAGTCATTTTTGTGCCAGTCTGTGCCCTGGGTTTCATTGGTTTGCATTCTAGACTACCTTAAGGTTAAGGCAGAGGGAAGCATTAATTAGTGGAGTAAAGAGGCTGGTACTGCTCCCAGGACTTGGAGAAACAGGCAGCATTTGAGAACAGTCGCTGTCAAGCTAATCAAACTGCAATGTAGAAAACACTCGTGTCGCTCAGTCCATACAGATATCAAAGAAATTGTCATTCCTTCACTAAAACACGTTATATGAGCACCTGCACCTCAAACTCTTGACTGCAGACTCTGCTGAAAGTGGAGCTCCATGGTGCCTTCCACAAAGGAAGGCTAGGATGAGAGAAACTTGGATGGTCCGCTGATCTGACTTCCTAACAAATCAAATCAAACCAGACTTGGTTTTTAATCTTTCGTAGTCCTCTTACTCTGATAAAAAGATTTGAGTGACCAAGTTAAACAAGATGTCTACCCTTTGCAGCCAAAAAAGCGAGAAAAGAAGGTCCAACAGGGCAGAAAGGACATCGCTTGAGTCACAGGTCAGCCTTGCTGTCTTGAATAGAAGCAGGGGAATGGTAGAAACTTTAATAAATACACAAAAGAGAGGATGCAAAAGGAGTAATAAACAGAGTGGTTAACAGAAATGATTGGAAAGGTAAGTGCATTTCAGATATGTTTATTCTGCAGAAGTTCGAGTCAGAAAACTCTCCATATATAATGCCTTTTAAAGACACGCAGACTCTCCCGGAGTCCATTTAACACTCCACTTGTCATAGCCAGACGTGCCTGCTCTGCCAAGCTCTGCTACTGCTCTTCTCTCAGAGATTGAGGTTTCAGAACTCTAGATGGTAGGGGTATTTCCCAGAACAGATGAAGTTTTAGTGTGTACACAGAGCTGTATCAAACCTTTCCTTTTAAAGATTTAGTGCTGTGTCATTAGAAAAACAGTTCATACCTCAAGAGCAGGTGTTCCCTTTAGCAGGTCCTTCAGTCCTCAGAAACTGCTTATCTGCAAAATACAATGCATGCAGAATTAAGAGGAGGCCATATAATTACAGAGCACTTGGATGTAAGCTTATTAAGGATGGCTAGGAGATTATTTATGTTACTCAAAATTAACTAACTCTTGAGAAATTTTGCTACAGTCCCACCACAGTCGTCCAGGCAGCTTTCTTCAATGTTTGCTCCTCAACAGGAACCCCATCAAGCTATTACTACTGCACATCAACGCTTGCTCAAGCTGTTAAGGATATTCCATCAAAATGGTGAGCAACTTTTCCCTCATTATGCATTTTAATAGGTTTTTTTCCAAACACACCATTAAAGCTGAAGTAATCCAGGATGATGAGGACATCCCTCCGCTAAGCAGTATTTCAGGTACTGGTGAAGCTCCCAAAGCCACTGTTGGGCACAGACCTGCAGAGCCACCTGCAACAGCCAGCTTTGAGTCACGAGGTGACTTTTATCTGACTGGAGACAAACAAAGCTAAAGCAGCACCAAAACATCTGTGGCCCCATCTATTGATTATTCAAGGCATTCTGAAGGCTTTCATACGGCACAATTGTCACGTTTTAGACCAAGGTGAGCGAATAAGTAAAGATGCAGCTTTTTTTAATCCCTTAAAGGTTGTACCACTCCATACCACTTTCTGTACTTCCAAACTTCAGAGCGGACTCTCTCACACTGTTATTAATACATCCACGAGGCAAAACCTACAGGTATTGAATTGCTAGGCATGTTACTCAACTAGAAAAGCATACGCTGTGTTAAGGACTGCCTTAATCATTCTTGGATTAATATTTTAAGGGGATCCAGATTAAAACAAAAAAAAAAATCAGGAGCTGTGTTTCAGTTGCATGCAGCAGGCCGTTTTCTGTGATTCCAGTGAAGCTAAACCCACTAGCTTCACCAGGGAACCACCTCCCCAGCTACTGGGTGTTGTGTCCCCAATTTTTCTATACAGTATTTTACACTGTTTATTGTAAAACAAGCATATCCACAAAAAAACTCAAAAAAATAAATACTCTACATGCAGTGCTCCACAGAGAAGAACGTAAACTAAGCCACGCAGAGTCAGTTAAACACTTCCATGCATATGGAGAAATGTCCAACTTGTTCTTCACCATAGCAAGTAACCAAGCCAGTCTCACAAGAAAATACCAGCTCAGTACCTGCTTATTAGCACGAAGTCATACAGAAACACTGATGCTTGCTCCTCTCCCTACAGATGCACACTTCGTATTACATGGAAGTAAAAGGTCAGAGCTTTCAGTTACATGAGAAAACAAAGCAGTGAAAAAATCATAATTTCAGCTTGAATAAGTGGCAAAGCACTCAGGAGCGAGAAAAACCTTCTGAAAGAGTCTTGCTCCCTTCAGAAGGGGTGGAAAGTTACCAAGTTAATTAAGGAATGAAGAAACATCTTCTGTACAATTCAGATACATGAGTAGTATGGCTGAGCTCTTGCTTTTGTAGTAACACTAATACTCCCCTTCCCAGGAGAAGGCAACTCTGCTAATACACATCAGAAACCCACATTTTCTTTTTCCACATCAGCATTTGCAGTCTAGCTACCCTGTGATAAATTGGGGCATCATCGTGGTTTAACCCCAGCCGGCAACTAAGCCCCACACAGCCACTTGCTCACTCCCTCCCAGTGCGATGGGGGAGAGAGGTGGAAAAGGGAGAAAGTTTGTGCTTTGAGTTAAAGAGTGTCCTAAGTAAAGCAAAGCAAGGAACTCATCCACTGCTTCCCACGGGCAGGCAGGTGTTCAGCCATCCCCAGGAGAGGAGAGCTCATCATGCACAATGGTCACTTGGGAAGCCAAACGCCATCACTGCCAACATTCCCCCCTTCCTTCTTCTTCCCCCAGCTGTATATGCTGAGCATGATGTCATAGGGTATGGAATGGCCCTGTGGTCAGCTGGGCTCCCAGCTGTGTCCCCTCCCAGCTTCTGCTTCTCACACCACCCCACCAGCGAGTAGCCTGGGGGTGCAGAAGAAAAGCCCTTGACTGTGTGAGCACTGCTCAGCAGTAACTAACGCACCCCTGTATTATCACAAATCCAAACCATAGCCCCACAACAGCTACTGGGAAGAGAACTAACCCCATCCCAGCCAAAACCAGCACAAGGTCCTTCTCCCCAGCTGCTTCCAACTGGTAAACACCCAGATCACATCTGAAGGCATCAAGCCCTAAATGCACAGCCCGACTGTCTCTTCCATTGAAGTTCATCCCACATCTATTGCTGTGATCCACCAGGTTATACCACTCCCACAAGATATTCCAATCTCTTTGCATTGAAAACACCAAACTTCACCTTATTAGTGAAGAAAAAAAAAGAAAAAACCCCACAGCCCTGTCCTTTGCAGCAGAACATTAAATAAAATGAAAAGCGTTAGCTCCTTTCTTAGTGCTGGGCATTGCCACTCCATCTCAAACTGGGCAGCACTGTATCAACCAGTGAAGTAACACCTACCACAGTTTCTCCGTCTGGGCAAAAACATTTCTTCCTTGGGTAAACCTGTATCTCTAGTTGCTCTTTAAATAAACCCTGAAGCAAAGAATTCCTATACTACCAAGGTGGTCTTTTCTATCCACAGTTGTGAAGATTGCTTTTTTTTTTTAAGTATGGAATGTTCTTGTCTGACAAGCAGAAATTATAAATAATCTCTTTCCTACCCCAAACTCACAGATTTCCTAAAATTGCAGGTGTGGCTGCAAAAATTTTTACGCACTAGATCTGTCAGTACTCTAAGACAGACTTTACTTTGTCTCCTCATATAATAAATTGAGGAAGACTCCAACCACTTATAGAAGTGCTGGTGGACTGCAAGAAAATGAGAAAGTCACCTATCACCTAGCCATCAAATACTGACTCACATGTTCCATTATTAGCCAGAATTGTTTTCAAGTTTAGAGGAATATTACTGGGAACTATTTTAGTGTTAAGAGATCTGCCTATACATTGCAACCCTGATTCCAAGTTTGCAACTTTATTTCTCCCCAACCCAATTTTTAAGCAAGTGACAGTGAAAAGCAACAGAGCAGAGGAAAAGCAGGCTATTATTTCACTTACATCCCACGCCACACCCACTCTCAGTTTTTATCTTGCCTATGCTATCAGAAAGCAGGTAATGCCTGGTATGCATATTGTCCCATCACGTTTGCTATCCCTCTAATATCCAGTTTCACATCCTGCACCAGTAGTTCTTGTTCCTCAGCTCTTCTGGTTCCCAAGCTCCTTGCACTTTTATTACTGAACATTTCAATGGCTTCTCTAACTTCATCCAGTTTTCTACACAGATGTTTTTTCCCCACCAACTGAATTGCCCACATCCTACTAATACACTACTTTCTGCTTACTACTCAGTCTCATACCTTCTATTTCCTTCTCACCTGAGAGTCCATCAAATCCACCCCATCTATAATACAACAGTTATTCTGAGAGTCCCAAAAGCATATACATATTTCAGGGCAAACATTAACAATTCATTTCTGCTTTTTTTGCAATTCTGACAGTTCTTACTACTTTAAGTAGCAACTACTTGTCCCTGCCAGGTTCCAGTGGCAGCCCTTTTGAGGATGGAGTAAACTGCCACCATTCCTTGGTCCATGAGAAAAGCAGACTACTTACCTTGGCAAGCCACCCAAAAATGACACAAGACAGAAGCAAGGAAGTGACTCCCCTACATCCACCTCACTAAATTATCACGATTAGATAGCCTCTCGTTCCAATAATTTAGTACTTTCTGTATGAACAACGCTTGTCTCCATTATGCTGCTGTACTCTGAAGAGAGATATTCCAGCAAATCTCCAGTTTCGGTCAGGATTATCACTCTTACCCCAGCGAAATGGAATGCACTTCAGTGCAATTAAGTTTATAACAGAAAGAATGTGCCGTTCGTCATATCAGATGCCCTTCCAGGCTCTCTAAATTTCTCTAAACAAGCAACACTTTCTGTTTTCTCATCCCCAAATTCAGAAGACAGTCAGTTTCCCATATCCCAGGGGAGAAAGCCAGACAGTCTTTTAGTTTCCTGTTGTCTCTCACTCTTCAGACTTTGTTTCCAAATCTCTGGATAAACAGCTTCCTTTAAATAGCTCCCCGTCTTCAATATGCACGGTACACGAAGATCACTTGATATGAAAAGCTGAGAGGGGCGGCACACATTCCACATGCAAAGCAGTATCACATTGTCGAATACCACGGCTTCGAACACAAAGTCTCGTAAACCCTGAGCTATATATACATGGTGGCCATGAAACCCAGAGATTAAGGCATCTCAGGTTTTCATCCCAGTCCTTTCCGAGTGGAATAATGCTAGCAGCAGATTTACTACAACTTGACACAAGGAAAACCACCTTTGTAGCCACAAGCCCCTGTGTTGGCTCATTGCCTGTACCTGAACTCACCAAGATCCTAAACCCAGAGATTATTCAAGAATATGTGATGGACTATTTTTTCTTCATGGGTACCACTGCCAAATATTCAATGTATGTTTGCTAGGCATCAAATTCCTGTTCTCACAGTACTTAAGAGACTGCTTTTAGATTTGATTCTAGGTTTTGAGTAGAGCTTCTCCCAGGAGAGAAGGATAGTGCTGAAGTTAGACTAATAATTTAAAGAATCTTCAAAACACAAGATAGAGTTCCACTGAACATTAAGAGTGAATAATCTTCTAGGGAAACATTAATGAACAGCAAGTCAAGACTTTCACAGCAGTCACCCAACTCTTACCACTTCTAGAAAGAGATGATACTTCCCAATTGCAGGTAGCGCATAAAAGAATAAAGATCTTCAACTGTAAAGCCAGCAGATACTCTTCAGCAAGATCCACATTTGATCCTTACTAAAGGGGACAGGCTTTAACAAAGAGCCTTCTGTAGCAATTCAGGATGACAAAGTTAAAAACCAGCGAGGTTCATACAATCAGACAGTAAATAAGCAGCTGCACAAGTGTAGCTGTTTCCATAGCACTGTGGATTTTCCTATGTCAAGAGCAATTTGAATAAAGAAACAACATGCAAAGATTCCAGAAAGCTGGAAGAGTGACTCACAAATTGCCAAATCACCAGTGTCAAGGACCAACCAAGGATTTGAGAATGATCGCGAAAGGCTGGACAGGGCAAGGAATGCTAACGAAGAGGTGAGCTCCAGTGGCCTTTAGTGAGTTAGCGTACAGCCAGAGAGCATGGGGAGGGTGGGAGCGAGCAGTCAGCTGCGTTACAAGACTGAGTACACATGGCAAGAGGATGGAAACACCCAGAGAAGGATGAGATGAAATACTTTGACAAAAATGATCTTCGAAGCTTTCTATAGATCTTTCAGATGTGTCTAAACAGGAAAAAAAAACAACCAAACTTTAACAAACATCCAGATCCACAAAAAGACAGAAAAAAAATTACCAAAAACCAAGGCAGAAAATGCCCTTGGTGAGAAACAAAACACATTCTTTTTCAGTAGAAGCTCAATTTAAAAAAAAAAGTTATTTAAACAAGACTAAAGTATGCTTTCACACTTGGACTCTGCTGCTAACAGAACTAAACAAGATAAAATTAGCTATCACAGTTGCATTCCCAACAGCACCTCTCGCTTCCTGTGTGGAGGAGTACTTTTGGTGAAAGCAGTTCGAATTTGGATTCAGAGCATGCAAATTTAAGGAGGATAGCGATTTCTGACCTGTTCCTTCCATGAACACTGATGCGTAAGTAAAACTGTCTCTCACATTCAAGTTTAATCCTCTTCTGAAATATTTACTTTTGGAACAATTCATTGAACAGTAAGCCTTCAGCCTAGCCAAATTACATCTAAAAATAAAGGTATTAAGAATTCAGGAATTCTTCCTACCGTTATATCTAATCAATAGAGATCCACTGTGACTGCTGTCATATGCTTTCGTTGTCAAAGCACATGGCTGTGCCCACGCTTGGCCAGCGCTGTCCAACAGCCTGCCATCTTTTTGGATAATACAGACCAGAGACAGACATTTTTAATGATTTGAGATTTTATGGAGATTCGCAAAGTAAGGATTCAGTTGCATGCACATTAGAAAAGGGAGCAGGAAGAACCTGAGTCAAGTGTTGAGCTACTGAAACAGGAATACATTTCAGTTAAATTAAATGCAACTGAAGCTCCTCCAGTGGCGGTTTTGCCTTAGCTGGAGCTGAGCACTAATGATCACTTGAGGAAGACAAAGAGAAAAAGAACCTTTCATTATTCAAATTTCACTTGTCCTCTAGTGAAAGGCTGATCAACTGACTGTGCTCCCTGCAATCCCAAAGGAACAGGAGAACTAGGTCCCCATTAGGAAGTTCAATGTCAGAGTTGACTTAAACCTGTGCAGGACCAGTGTCTAGGAAAAGGCTGCATTCACACTGCGAAGTTCTTCTCTTTAAACCAGGGTGGCTACATGCAAACGGCTCTTGAGAACGGTCCTGGTCCATGCTAGCTCTGGAACAGCATCCACCAGCAGCTGGGAGAATACTTTTGCCCTAGGCCAAAGATTGCAACAGGAAATATTTAAGAAAAGAAAACACACCAGCACAGATGCAGTGTTCCAGCACCATGTAATTCACTAGCACAGGTATAGCCGGAGACACCAGATTATGAGCAGCTTTTACTTAGTAAATTGTTTTGATATCCATGTCAACCCGGCTTCCTGGAAACTCCAGTAGTCCAGCTCATCCTCATCCGCCACTACAGAAGAGCACACCACCAAGAAAGTCTCCCCAGCCCATTACTGTAAGAAGCAGGGTTGTTTTCAAGGTCTTATCCCTCCATGCTTTAAAAAAAAAATAATAGAAGCAGCATTATCATTTTTGCTAGTCTTTAAAAAGTCTTTATGAAGTCTCTCTGCTCTAGATGGTTCTTTTTATCCAAACTGAATGCCTGGCACATCTGTTTACCTCACTAAGAGGTTAACATGGACAACCTGCAACTCACCACACCCTCTCTTCTGTAGCTTTCCTCTACATTTTTGCTCCATGGAAGCAGCCAGCTGCCATTTCCAGGCAGGTGGAGGAGGAGAAGGAAGAAGCATAAGGCTTCTAGCTGCAAGTCATAAAAGGCACCGAGGTGCCATGCCCAGCAAACAAGCCTGAAATAGGTTTATTAGTAGCCAGGTTGTAACAGGCTGTTCAACACGTAGAACAAAAAGCATCCTTCTCTTACTCATTTCATCCACACTTCTCCCTTTGGGAGGAGCCATAGAGAACTCCGCTGTTTTCCCACCCCCTGATCCAGCAAGTCTTGAGATGGTTCAAGAGCAGGGCTGTTTGTTTCCTTTCCGCTTGCACAGATGACAAACTCTCACTGCACAGATCAAAGAGCCAACGGAGTGGTCAGTGATGCTATGCACATTTAAAAATATAACACAAATGTGTATCAAACATACCCAGCTGCCAGCACACCCCTGAAAGGAGAACACCATCATCTCATTTGGACCATGAAACGCTCTCTGTCCTTGACTTTGGAAAAGGAAAAATCAAGTTGCAGGTGCCAACAGCCATTTTACCAAATCAAACCAGAGTAAAGAAAGTTGTCTGCAGTGTCAGCTCATGTACTAGTGTAGGGAAACCACAACTTCTCTCGTTTGCCTTCTCTTCGGGACACCAAAGACTGCCTCAGCGATGACATGTTACCATGGCAACAGCTTTAAAGCAAAACAACTATTGGAGGAGAATTCTGAACCGTATCTGACATTTTACTATTTAAGAAAGCATGAAAATTCATAAGAGTTAAATCTACTTATATTTTCAAGGTTGACACCTGCCAACTTTCATCATTTAAGTGCCAGAGCTTCCCGTTAATGTCTCCTCACACACGAGCCTCCTGCAGAGGTCATAATCCTCCTTGGGTATCACTGCTCCTTCAGGAGCACGCGCAGTACAGAGGGGATTATACCACTGGTACATATGGACAGCGGTGGGGAGGGCAGGGCAGAGAGCTGCGCAGCTGCCCGTCACTTTGCCGGGATACTGGTAATTGACTCCACCAGGTACTTAAGCGCTCAGCACATCTTGAAAAAATCACCCCTCCTGCCACTGTAATTTTTGTGTTAAAGGATCCACACAGAGAACAGTGGTTCTTCACGTTGAAGTTTACTTGGTGCTTGTGACTGGGTGGTTTTACAGGGACTCGAGGACTCAAGTATGGCAGCACTGTTGGTCTGTGCTTCTTCACCTGACTTGCAGCTGCCCCAATCTCGACCTAGAAGTACCTTTAAGACAGATTTATGATTTATTTAATCCTTGGATTTTCAGTTTGGAAACTTACTCCTGACAGTAGATCTTACATGGAATGCTTTAGGGGGCGAAAACCAACCATCCACTATCAAAATGAAGCAGAATACACACTGGTAGCCTGACCAGCACCCTGAGTTCAAAGCTCTGAAAGTACATGTTATTTAGTAAAAAAGAGAAAGCTACCTCCATGAAAAAGGTCATTTATATAGACCGAGTTCTCATACCCAGATGTACTCTAAATAAACACCAGTATCTGAGCAAATCAGTTTGACAAGCTTAATGACCTGTATATTTTAGGTTAAATGTTAAGATATTTAGGAGCACTTAGAGGAACTGAGCTAGCCATTAACCACGTCCTTAAAAAAATCAGTCATGCTATCACTTCAGAAGGTGAGACTGTAAGATGAATCCACTCAACAGCAAATTCCTTACTGCGATATATTTAATGAACTGCATACAGACACAATCCTGCAAGCAGTTCCGAGTTAAGGCCACACATTTCTGTACCAAACCACAGGGCAGAGATTCCATCATGGCTCTACATTCTATTTACTGTCCTCAGACTTTCAGATATAACAGGCAGCAACATTTTCAAGAGACAAGAGATGCTTGTCCCTTGCATATAATGGGGCATTAAAAGAGATTTCTCACTTTCTCACAAGGCAAAATGGCAGCAAGGAATAGGAGTAAGTGTGGAGGGAAGAGGGGAATAAATGAAACAAAACACACAAATACATAAACACTGCTACTTAAGTGCAAGAAATCAATGTGCTTTTCTGCTTGCTTTTGGTGGAATCTGCTACTGAACACAGGTGCTGCTTTACAGGAAAGTCTATCTTCCTTCTCCCGGTATCTGTTACCTTTGCGCACACAAGCTTCCCAGGTTGGTTTCCAGCACCTTGTGTCTCGGTTACAGAAATTGGAGACAGCGCTGAGCAGAACAGCTCTAAAGGGTAGGAACAGCAGGACTGGTGTCAGAACAGCCAGATAAGACCTTATCAGAAACACCTAACGCTCCTCATTAGTGAACAAAAGCATCCCAAGGGCAAGCCACGTGCATGCTGCTTCTTAGAACAGAGGAAAGAAGTACACTGAGGGAACGCTGTTTTCCAAGAGCTCCTGTATTCAAAAGGGTAAAGGGAAATGATAATTCCCCTTGTCTCCAACAGTTAAGTTTAGTCCACACCAAAATTCAGTACTTGGAGATTACAAACATAACAGAACCTGATTTTGCTTTTACATTTTCCATATCAATTTTGGGACTCTTATTTAGCCGTGATGACACAAAATATGCATCATCAGCTCTTATTAGACAGAGTGAACACAACTTTTTTTTAATTATGCCAGACAACAGTGAAACCAGCACACCAAGGAATTCATTCCAAAAAAAAGAAACTATAATCTTTATTTTCCATTGCACAAAGATAACAGGTTTAGAGTCTCTGCCTCATCAGTAGATTTCTCTCTGCATTCTCAAGAGCCAAACATGTTAATATGGATCAGAAGGAGGAAGGAAAAAGAAGCATTTAAACCCAGTGCATAGACACATGATCATTGCTACTTTAGTGCTAGAAATCATTGAGCTTCCCTATTTGTTTTTCTGGAATCTGTTACTAATAAACCAGCTGCTGCCTTGCACATCTATAAGACAATCTTTACCAGTCTCCTGTCAGCAGAGAGGGCCAGTTGATAGGAACCGAGGCTCACCCTGCAACAGTGCAACTGCACAGCCAGATTACCTTTCAACATTAAAACTGTTCACAGCTTAAGTGATCTGCCGCGTTTGACAGCTGAATATTTCAAATCTTGCTATTTCAGAGCCTGTATTGCATAGTGGAGAATTACAGACCCTCGCTGTAGTTCTGTAGCATGTGAAAACATACTCCCCTCAACTGTAATGAGCACTGTAAGACAACCCTGGCAGGTGTTTTTTGTTGTTGGGTTGGGTTTGGGCTGGGTTCTCACCACCCCCATTCTTCAAGCTCAAAAGCCTTTCCAGGAGTCACGGTTATTCAGTAGCACAGAGATTATATACTTTACCTGATATCAAAATATTTGCTTCTAGACTAGAGGGCATCCTATAAAAGTTAATGACACTCAAAATCATTACAGACAAATATAAAGTGTTGTAATGAATTACAAGCAAGACCATTCAGAATATTACTATATTCCAGAAGTTTTCAGAGGACGAGCTGCTCAAAAGCTTTCCATGGAAAAGACCAGATTTGCTGCAATTATTCAATATCCATGTCCTCATACACCAAAGCTACTGAAATGGTGAAGTCCTGGTTACACATCAACTTCACCAGGACCTCACCAAGCTCCCAGCTGTGCAGAAGTTGCCCGTGGAACATCCCACATTCTCCCAGTTACTTCATCAGAAGCCTCAAAATGTGATTTCACATCCCCTCTGCAAGGACAGGGCACAAAACCTGACTGACGTGGCCAAGCTAGAGCTAGCACCTTGGTTTAGGTGCAGCTAAGCAGTTCGGACAGCTCTGAGCGATCTCCAGTACCCAGAGCAGCCTCTCTACCACACATACTGAGAAACAAGTACTCTGGCTCTACGGGGAGGTGCAGGGGAACAAAAGAAAACAAACATTCTCCCATTATTTATCATACAGCACCAACACTTAAGACCTCCAGCTAAAATCAGAGCAAGTAAGAATGGATTTGTTCTGTAAGGTGTAAGCAGAAAGCGATACTCATACCTGGTGAAAGGGAAGAAGGGGAGACAGAGGTCAGAACAGTGTAGCCAGATAGGGTCAAGATCATTAACGTTGAGTTATTTGCCTTTCAGCTTGCATATCACATTTCCAAGGCATAAAGAAGCCCATCTTACCCAAGCTTTCAGAGTTTTCCATAAGCCTTAACACTTTGAGGTGATGATGTTTAACATCAGTTTCCCTTTTTCACAAGCGGGCTGAAAAATCAAGCAGTCAGAGTGAGATTCAATGCCGGTTTGTGAACAGATTAAACATTTGGTTTGAGTTGGAACACGTTCACATATTCTGCATCAACCCCATGCCTTCCATGGTTTTTAAAACAGTGTCACTCCTTAGCAAACTTCAGACTAATGCAACTGGCCTTGAAATTACCTGATAAATCCTTCAGATGTTTATTTACAACTGTAGAAGAATAATTAAGGTTTCTAAAGCTAACAAAAAAAAAACTGGAACAGAGGAAGAACACTAATTGCCCATTATGCAACTGCCTCCAAAACCAGATTTGTTCAATTCAGCGTGAAAAAGTGGAATGGAGTCTTAGTATTCAACATCAGATGATGACAGGTTACAACAAGGTGCAGACAGCTGGGTTAAACCAGAACAGATGAACAAATTGTTTCAAGATCTGAGATACGATAACCGTAATGGTGCATTTGACACAGACAGGCTCCTAAATAACACCCTACAGAAGATGGCTGCAGAGCACCACAGTGTAAGACCATTCATCCGACGTTCACTCGATCGTGCCCTGCAATGCATTGTTAAACATCATTTTTAAATCTTTAACCTGTCAACAGTTATGGCCATGGCAAGAACAGCCAGAAGTCTGGATGATGAGAGACTCGCGCACTTTTATTTTACTGCATTTTTGCAAATTGCTATTCAACTACAGTAAATAAAAAGTGCGATGGAGAACTGCAGGAAAAAAAGGAGGGAGAGACTCAGCATCTTAGAAGATTCCTTCCCCACACACCCTGTTTTATTTGGTGAAGGCAGAGGAGCAGTATTAGTTTGTCCATGTTATCACAACAGGGATACCCTAAACAAAGGGAGCTTGCTGGAACTGTTCTCAGATACTTGTTCTGTGCTTACCAAGGAAAGCCATAGCTGCCCTGAAGATGTAGTAAGATCAGCAGCAGTTTCCCAATCATGACTGAAAACGGTACAACATGAATTATTTTACATCACGATCAAATAAATCAGTGTACAGATTTACTGCCTTAAAAATCGCAAGTAATGTCTTCAGACATCAAAAGCTACATGAATGAAATAAAAACTGTATTATGGCTGAATGAAAAAAAATTCCTTGTGAAAATGCTTCAGATGTACCTATAGAACTAGTTTCCAGCACTATACTTAATCTATATGATTTCTATTTCTCACAGCCATTGGAATTAAGAAAGTTCAGCAGAGCTACACAATGCACAAGGCGGCTACACGCTGTAGGGAGAACACACACACACCCGACACATCATTTACTCAGGGTAGCAAGGCCCCAACTGACCAACGAAACAATCTTAAGAGCTGCTCCGGTGCCAAAAATAGATCCAACTTTCTAATAAAAATCCTTCCCTCCTCCATACAGGGGGCCTCAAATCCAGTGCCTTGCTCAAGCACACAGGTAAGTTACCTGGGGTGACAGTCCCAGAATAGCTGAGGATTGCACTGCAACCAGAAGGAGCGGTGGCCCCAGCCACACAGCCCTGTCACTCTCCTGCGCCACGGCTGAGATAGCTGGTGAACTGCTTCTCAGGCCAACTCAGCTCACTAAATTGATCAGAAAAAGCTTATCAGTTTAATGCAGAGGTTCTTACTGCAAAGACCAATTTAAAAAAAAATAATTAAACCATCCTGCTTTTCATCTGAATGTAAAACTTTTCAGCTCAGACTCATTCAGAAGAAAAGGCAGCTGTTCATATGTCCATCCGCAGTCTCACTTGCTGCCTGGCTGAAGCACCGGATAGTACAGGTTCTGCTGCTGGCCATTAAACCAGCTCAAAGCAAAACCAGGAGTACGCTGACACGATCAGGCACAGAGACGTGCCCGTTCACTCTGCCCACACGAAGCAGAGGCTGGTGCCGAGGCAGACAGGATGCATGGCTGCCAACTTCTGTTTAAACACGCGAGGCTGGCTTTTGTAGGAGTTACTTATGAACTGGACTTGTTTGCATTATTTTTTCTTTTAGATATTTATTTTAAGCTCACTGGCAAGATCCAGCAAAGCTGTTTCACTGCTTCGCTGTCTGCCACTTCGACAGCCCAGCACGGGAAGAGCAACCCCGCACCTACAGGCTCCGCTCCCAAATATCATGTTCACCACTAATGAAACGTAACTCGGGGTGGGAATACAGTGAACCTGGGCTGTGCAACACGCCTGACAGTCACTAACAAAACAAAAAGTTGTATAAACAGCTCTGTTCCTATGCCACTAGGGATTCGGGGATTTCTAAGTCAGCAACACGTAGGTGAGATGTAGTCACTCCTGCTGCACTCAGATTCAGAAGCTCTTATGACACTAAAATTATTAATTCATTCTCACATAATTTAAGACAAATTCCAACTAAAAGGAAGGCAAGTATAATCCATTATCTTATATGTAATTCTGTTATTTTTACAGTTCTCAGCATTTTATTAGTTGACAGAAATAAAATATTTCAGTTTGAGCAGACTCCAGGCTTCTCGGCTCCCCCCACGCACAGATATTTTAAACTGGAACCAGCAAGCGGCTCTCAATGCATCCAAGGACAACAAGTAATCATGCAGGGGGGAGAAACTGAGCTAACAAAAACAATGCATACTACAACTTCTAGTTTTTAAAGTTGACTTTGAATAAAACTCGCTTTGTTTCTGGCACATCACTGAATTCTAACTCAGCAAGTGGGACAGATACAACTGTCAACTCCCACAAGAATTGCAGAGGTTGAATAGCTGGAGTTTGCTCTTACTACAGTAAGTTTTTCCAGTCAACTGCATATTTTAAAGCAACAATTTTATAATTTTAAAAATGGAAACAGGTCAAGAGCATGTGGCATTTCACCAAGCACCACTTCTAGCAGCTTGCACTACTAAATAAAATTCCACTGCTCTCAGTCAACCATCTCATACCCAAACTCTGGTCACGCACGCAGCAATACAATGAGGAGAGCGGGTGAAGGGTCCTCCTCCCAATGGTTTCATTTGGAAAGACCAGAGGACTCCAGTCACAGCAGGACAAATACGCTGATAGCCAGTATTTAGTACTGCACATATCAGGGTTTACCAAGTATCACTACACAGTAGCTACAGGAGTCACTGCGTGTTTTTCTTGTTTGAGTCTGTGACAAAGTTAATCTAAAGGAATGCCAGATAAATGCTCTAACCCAGTGAAGAGATGCCCTCATTTCTTACTCCAGCAAGACAGAAGTTCAGTGCAAAATACAGATAGGTGAATATCATACAGAAGTCTTATTGATTCACTGTGCTAAGCTTTAAAATAACTTAAAACTATGAAGCTAGAGATCACTGTTACATCATTTTAAAGTCTTTCATATAGAGTCTAAAAAAAACAAAACCCACCTCAAGCATTAGCTCTTGCGTCTAAACTGAAGTGGAAAGCTCTTCAGACAGCATCTCCTACCCTTGCTGTGCCATGACTGCATCTGAGCTCAGCTCCCTCCAACACAGCCAAACAGAGGGCTTGGTGGTCAGCCGACGCAGCATACTTTTGTTTCAGCAAATAGTTAGAGCATTGCACAGCGACTGGTTGGTCACTAGGATGAGATCATTCCCAACAGCAAACTTTATTAAAAAGCTTTTTGTTATGTGCTGTTCTACTTCAGAAAGTTAGCTTCATTTTATGATTAATTCATAAAGAAGATGTTTCACAGAAGGGTTCACTTTATTATTCAGAAGATATTCAGTAGCCCTCCCTCCTTTTTTTTTTTCTACATTTCTACCTCTTTAGATTCAGAATGCTCATAAGATATTTCTAAATTTTTTAGCCAAATTATTAGAATCATAAGGGGATGCCTTCTAGCAGGTACCAGAGGAGTTTGGGAGAGGCTCCTTGCTCTGTTTTTTCCCTTGGTGTTTGAAAGAAGAAATACTTTTAGATTCTACATCACTTCAGTTATGCTTTGCATTTATTCCAAAAGCAATGAGAAAATATTCACAACTGCCCATACCTGACCTCAGGCTGAAGAATATACCCGTACAGAAAAAGGCACCCTTGCTGAAAAGTGAGCAAGGGACAGGGGGGGGGAAGGAAAGTAGCAGCCATACCACCTTTTTTTCTTCTCTGCAATAAAATCCAAATCCTGCTCTTGGGGTCCTGAAGTTCAACTCAGAGGAGCTGAGACACCCACTTTCAAAGCATCAGCTCAACAAAGATTACATAGCCTGCACCAGTGCCTGACAGGCTCCAGACATCCAAGTCCTCCATACAGAACTCCATTCAGCATTTGAAGCTCTGTCCAAGGGCAGTGGCAATTGATTAAGCCAAATACCCAGTGTATTCCAGATCCATAGGTGTGGCATCCTCATACAGGCCTCCAAAGGAACCGATCCCACATGTACACTGGAGCATATGAAAAAGGCACAACCAGCATCATGCTGAAAGAATACCAAAGCAATACAGCAAGACCGGGTCTGTGTATCCCCCTCCTAACCGAGCACTCTAGGTTTTGACTTCTGTTTCAATAACTGTTTTTCTGACCCGTGTAAGAGCTTGCTGGATAAAAACAGAAATACTCCAGGGGACATAAGCCAGAACCCACAGCTCTCAACACCTCAGCATCCTACTCACTCCACTGCAACTGAGCGTGCCATGTTTTGATCCTCCTTTCAGATCTCCCCCATTATTCTATTCCAGTCATGCAAGAATTTTCATCTTGGCCACAGGGAGCAAAAGAAAATGGGATGCAGAATTAAGACTGGCCATTGTATAGCACACAACTGAAACAAATCAAAACACAGTGGCATTTATTGATGGCTAGATCATAGAAATTAAGAGCAAAGACAAAAACTACAAGTCATGGAGTATTCAGTAATCAAGAGAAACTTTGATTATGTTATATGAAATGATCAGTTCTGCAGATCTCCAGTGAAGCACATGCTGTCTAAACTCACTTTTCAGAGGGAAACACAGATGCTTCGGAAAGTTTCACCCTGTGGTTGGTTTGTTTCTTCTTTCATTCAAGCATCTGCTGCCTGCAATTCATTCGCTTCTGCAGCCTTTCAGCTTTAGCTAGACAGAATGAATGAGTCACTTTAATTAACCTAGAGTTTACACAAAGGAAACGGGAAAGCAAGAGACTGCCTTTAATCAGATCAATCCAGCGAGCATCTTGAACACACTGAACTTTTTTAAAACATATATTGAAAAAATAGTAGACTAACAGAAGTAATTTAGTTAAAGAAAAAATAGCGAAGAGAGAAAACAATCCAGAGGCAATCTTCAGGCAAAAAAACAGAAGATATGAGTCAATTCCATAAAATACAGCTTATGCCCCTGTTCAGTAGATGAAAATGGTCCGCACAGTACAGAACACCCTTTTTTCGTATTATGCTTCTAAAAAGTATAATACAAAGCATTTAATCTAGAACTTACGGCTCCTGTACTTTGAAAGATTCAAAGAAAAACTCTCAGAAGAGATAAGCAGGGATATGGGAGTGATTAGTTTGATTCGCAAGCTGCAAATGTGACAAATGGTGCTGAGAGGACAAAGGTAACAGTGGTAACTAAAGATAACCTTTCTTATGTGGGGACAGTGAGACTTTCGAGCTGGGTTATTTCCTCAACACCACCAGCACTTGCATGTTTACAGATCATTTGCCTTCTATGAACGAAAGGCATTTTCTGCTGCAGTGGGTCAACACTGGCAGCATAGATGAGAAGACTCTGAAGAAGCCGCATTATGCACTGGAACGCCGGACAGAACCACACGCAATGCAGTACAAAAGCTGCTGAGGGACACCTAAGCCTCCTGTGCCGTTAGTTAAGAGGAGACGGCCCACACTTACCCCTCACCTGAGCATGGAAAAATGACAAGATGAATAAAGGAGAAAGCAGAACACATGGTACTGCACAAATCCACGTAGATTAACCTTTTGCCTTACCTGTTCTAGCACTTCTTGTGTTTTCATTTTTTTCATATGCTATGAAAGTGGTGTGTAATACTATCTTGCTGACCTACAAAAAAAATTACTTGCTTCACCCTTCTCCTCTGCTGTTCATGCTAGATTATTTGCTTTTATTTCCCCCTCCCCAATACATTCCATTTATTCCTCCAATTAAGGATTTTTTTTCTACCCCCAAACCCATACAAAAGTTTAAGCTTGAATCAAAAGCATTAGAAAGAAAACTACTTTGAAAAAGTCTGATACTAGTAAACAAGAAGTGTAGCTGGTGGATATACAGCTTCCCTTTGCAGTTTTGACTTCTCTTTAATAACCCAGTGACATCTCTCAGCTGTTACTAGGTTATTACCAATTATGAAACATACCAAAGCATATGCTTCATGAATAATTAGATCAAACAATCTTGAATTTTAAAATTAAAATAATTTAAGGACAAAATGTAGGTCCTCCAAGTCACCTTCAAAATTACGTTCCTTTAACGTAAAAATTCAGTATGGAGAACAAAACTACTCAAGGTGATCTGTACATGACAGACAAGATACTCAACAGAGACTACCTCTATTTTCCCTTTCAGAGGATTGTTTACAAATCTGTGTTTATCTTCTACTCTTCTATTTATAAATTATGAAGTTTCTTTTAAGGAATCCTACAACTGTTTAGAAAAACGTCTGGGTTTACAGTTGTACGATCAGGATGCTCCAATGCATTTCAACTTAGATTTAACTTTCATGGACCCATTGTGTTGCCCCCTTCACATTTGCAAAATTAGTTCAGGACACTGTTTAATTATTAGAATTGAGTTGAAAAAATCTCCCACTGAAATTTTGATGAGATGTTAAGGATACGTAACCGTCAGTCGTGATTCTGCTGAGAAATAAGGCTACAGATAAATTACATACTAGAGAAAATAAACATACCCCATACTCAAAGGAAGAAAAACAGTTTAATTTGATAAGTCTTGGGAATTTTCAGTGTTCCTACAGGCATATCACTCCCAAAAAGCAACTGGGGGTCCTTTCAGAAACAAACCTGCAGCAAGGCACCGTTACTAGATGTTGCCTTGTTCCACAGGAGAGAACCTTGTCTGTGGGATACTGGATAAACACAGGGAATCTGGCCTTGGCGAGCTGCGCCATCTGAAGTGGAATTCTGGGACGATCAATGGGCACTGAGGTCCTATCAGCACAGGACAGAGTATTGCCTTCACCAAGACAGCCGAGCAGCTATGCCAAGAACATTTCTCTCAGACAATCTGTGTTCCTCCCACTCCCCACATGTAATTTCTTTAATAGAAAGCTGACAGAAGGATTTTAGAAGACAGAGTTATGGTCTCAGCTAATGATTGCAGAATGGCTGGACAACACCTACAAGTTCAGGCTTTAGAAACCGTAATTCTCAAATTCTACACATGGCCTTATTACACCCACAGAAATTAGTACCTCCCTTTTCAAACAAACAAAAACATGGTGCCAACACTATACTGCCGTTCAAGAGTACCCCATGTCCTGGAGCTTACCAGCATACCTGAGCTCTGCCAAAAAATACGTTGACCTCAGATCCTACCCCCAAGAGCTATAAATGTATTGCCAACAATACAACACTGCAGTAGCTTACATGCAATCAGACTGAAATTGTGGCCCAAGAGATGTAAATTCCCGCATTTATTTTTCTGGTGATTACATTTTAAAGCATCAGCACTATTTCCAAGCTCAACACTTCAGCACAGGTTACTGAGGAAGCAGCAGAGAAACAAACAGAACTGGCAACTAAATTAATGGTAGTTTCATTTCCTCCCCCCAGGCCTGTATCCCTTCTTCCAGGCAGGGACAGACACAAACCAGTACCAAACATGAGAACAGCATAAAAGAAAGCAAATCAAAAAAACAATGAGCAAGAAGATAGAAAATCATCTTATTACACAATAAAATGTGAATATCTGGAATTAATAAATCTTAAATTTCTTTAAAAGAGCCTTATACAAAAAAAACCCCACAACCAACATTCCAGTTTAAATCCACATGAACATCAGCCCCGCAGGAACAGCCAGTGCCAGTCTGGAGCAACACTGAACTTGAACTCGTCTAAGAGCAGACTAGGAAGGCTCGGCAAGTTTAGTGACCCCCTGCCAGAATCCAGCTGGCTTCCCTGTGGGTTTATATTGCATCTTAACAATCCCTTCTGAATAAAGGTCATCTGATTTAGGAATGTCAGTGTTGCCCTACTGATAATATAAAAAGCCAGTTTTGACTACTGGGCAATTCTTCGCAAGATTGCCATACTGGTAAGGGGGAACAGAAAATGGAGGTGAAAGAAAGGAATTCCCTGGTCTGGCATTATTGGGAGAAAAAAAAACACAACATTAACCACACAACACACAAATTTAAAAATATAGGATATTCACATCTTCAAGCCAAAAAAGCAAAAGCTAGCACGGCTCTGAGAGGTTCAGACTTGAAGAAACATTACTCTAAAGAACAACCCAGCAGCTTATTGAGGAGACTGAATATAGTGTGGAAAGAGTCAAATCTTTTAAGAGGAATCCTAGATATGCACTGTACAACTTCGTTCTTAACATAACCTCCCTTCCGCTGCTCTGACCTGATCCCTCCCTTACTTAGTTCCTTACATCTATTCCTCTCACTTTCCAAAGAGAATTCAAGTTACTAGTACAGTCCTGAGTGTGTTTTCTATTCTCTTGCCTAACAGTCAGTTACCAAAATAACTCCTCTCTTCTCCCAGTGTCACTTCTGGACCATTTCCTACTCTCATTATATAACCATGGACCTCTACTTTAAAAGGGAATCTCATTTTATCACAGGAAGTCAATCCCCCAGAGGAAAAAAAACAAACCATGAAGAAGTCTGCAGTATGTTTAAATAAGACACAGCATCAGCTGATGCCAGCCAGCCAGAGTCAGGATTCTTAGGAGCTTTGTATTAAATTATGTGCTCCAATCGACCCTCAAACAGCCTTTTTAAAAGGTCTTTGAAGCAAAAAGGAAAACCATCCCACATTCAGTGCATTCAGAGGGGCTATAAACCGGATTTGGTAGGCAAGAAACACAAATTAGGGAGGAAAACAGCAGCATAGGTTAGATGTGAGTCCAGCTGATACAGATGCAAAGAGAGAAATGGAGAGGAGTGCGGCAGTAGTAGGGTAGCAGAGGAGAACAGGCAAAACAAACACAGCTCGTGGTAACTAAGAAAAAAATAAATCAATGCTTTAGAACTAAAGGCCTTTGTCAAATGTGTAAGGAGATTTAACGTACAATGTGGCTATCTGCTATGCACTGACAAATTCAGCTTTTCTCGTTTAGTGCATCATTACCTGAATGAGATCCTGGGAGATTCCACCACCAGAGAGGAGCGGGCATTAACTGCAGACTAGATGAAAATGAAAAATCCCAGTCAAGTTACCATCTCCACCAATAACTAGTATTGGACGCAGAGGCACCTGCAAGAGTTATGTTTAGAGTACAGAAGGACATGCCCATAGGGAAAGTCTTTTAGCAATACCAGCCGTCACTGGGAATGTGGCAAGTTAAAAGTCTTAGCTTAGAAAACTTAAGCTTGGAATTGCAAGGAGTTTCTTTACATTCCAACTCTTTCAAATACATACTTATTCATTACAGGAGAGGGGAGCCTCATAGAAGCTGCCAGCAAAGGAACACAACACATGAAAATAACAGAGAATACTGTGACTTAAAGTTGTTAACCGTTTTAAGACCAAGATGACTACTGATACAACAAAAGAACAATTGACTAATTTTTTCAAACACCATTGACATTCACAGGTCTCAAATAAATGTACAGCTTATTGGACAAATTTGGTTTCCAGCAACCAAAAAACACCATACAATACTCTTCTCCATTCAGATGTTGAACTATTATTCCTAGTAAATCCACCATTATACTTATAAGGAAATACAAGCCTGAAAATACTAGTTTGAGGCAAATTATAGGATCTCTCCTTAGAAGTGAATTCCCGAGATGAAAATAGTTTGGACAAAAAGTAAATAAGCTAGGGTTACATCAAACCAGGGCTAATGCTGATATACATCCCTATAAATCCAGTCAGTCATTCACCAATTACACCAATGCAAGCTATTAAGAGGGTCACTCCAGGACAAACATGTAATCTGCAATGTGACACTTGATCCTATTGCCCTACATTCTGTCCAAATCCCAATGCAAAAAAAAAAAAAGTACATTTTACCTAAAAGACCAGTTAAAAAAAAATCCAGTCCTCAGAACACAAGATGGATATATCCTTCAATTCTCATGTTGTAAACGCTTAAAAAGGATAAAATACAGTCTAAGAAAAAAATAATATATATGCTTTAAGCATAAAGATATCCTGAAAAAAGTACCACTGCAGATTACGTACATTGCAGCTTCATACGTAAATGCAAATTTGTTACATAAAATACGGCTTGAGCCACCCACAGCATCCTACAGAGTTCCCATCATCATGGTGTCACAGTGGTACCACCTGATACTGGTGACAAGCGTGGCAGCATGTCATCCCAAAAGCACTAAATGCGAGATGTAAAGCTCGACAATGATTACCAGCTTTACAGACACCCTGGTGATAATGTCCCATCATTCTGCACAGCTGTGCTGGAGTAGGCAGAACCAACTTAGACTTCAGGAGCTGCATTCCGCAAGCCTCAGCAAGAGCTCAGCACTCAAATCACAAGCATCAATTGCTGTCCTGACCAAACACTTCATCCAGAATCTCAAGATCATTTTAAAGGTTTCCTTTTACATTCTTTCCAGAGGTTTCTCTCTACATTTTCAGGGATAAAAGAAGATATTAGCACATACGAAGTTACAATCAGAGTAATACTTCTGAAGCTATGCACCAATAACTTATGTGCTAGTAACAAGTATGTTAGGAATCCAATAATGGGTCATAACATATCTAACTCACTTTAAAGATCATTTTTTTTTAAAAAAAAAGCTCCTGATAAGTAAGAAGTCCAAATCATCCAGCTCTTAACATCTAGAACCTTTTTTCCCCTGATTGCTTTGATTCATGACCAAAAAGAAAAGCAATTCACTCCCACCACAAAAGAAGGAAGGAAGGAAGAGACAGTGACTCAGTTCTTTGTCTCATTCTCTGCCTCTTGTGTCTGCAGAGCCTAATTCAAAGCCTCTCCTGGAGCCAACTTACAGATTTCTGTCTTTGCTCTTCCAGTTTTCAAGTTTCCAACTACTTTCACTACTATTAGTTACCTAAGAACAGCAGAAAGAATGTTCTGAGATTTCTTCACATCAGTGCAGATAAGCATGAGAGCATCTTTAAGAAGAGCACTACACTTAATAAAACTGCAACAGAAAAATAGCCTTTACAGAGTCAGAAGACAGAGAAGCAGAATATTCAAGGTTAAAACACAAAAACCAAGAAGAGGCCAGGAAAGGGATGAAAGGAAAAACCCTAATCAGCAACAAGTTCCAAACTCAGTATTCATGTGTTTGGTGTTAACACTATTTCAGTCCAACAGCAAGGGAACCTCAGTGTAACCAAGTTACAGCGAGAATTAAGCACTTAGAACTGCTATGAGCAGTGCTAACAACTATACTTAAAAACACTTTCCATAAACTGCTGTTTGCAATAGGGTTTCCCCTCCCTATTTCTAACAGCATTTCAGATATAGCATCATTAATAATTTCACAGGAATATTCAAGTGTAGATCAAACCATACTTACCCCCACGGGAGCAGAGCACATGAGAACCTCCTCAGCAGACATCATTAGCCACTGGCAAGAGCACCGACTAGACCAGTGGGACCTTCAGCCTAACCCATAATAAACAGCCTTTCATCAAACAGCAGACCTCTTCCTCTTAGTGATCCTGAAACCTAGGCAAATTTAAACTACTACTGGCTAGATGCTTACAAGATGCATGGGACTTTCCCAAGGGGATTAACGGACACTGTCACTGAAGCACAACCTCCAGTTTTCCCTTAACATCCTGGCATGCCTGGCAGCTTAAGCTCTTCCCATCAAAGGGAGGTACAGTTTGGGGTTGGATTTTCCACCCCCACGCCTTCAACACTTTGCCCTGCTCTTATTCAGTCATACCACTGACAGTGTTTCTCTGCTGCATTGTCCCTAGTAGAAACCAGTGTGAAGTACACTTGACATCCCCTTCTCCAGCTAGTTATTTCTACTTCCCCTTTAATAGAATCAATGGAGCTCTTAAAAATAGTTCTTAAAATCCCACCTGATCACTGACCCATTTTACAGCACAGATAGTTATGCTGGCATAACAGCATGATAAAAAGTGTGATGGGGAAGAAGGCTGGAACCTCAAGCTCGTTTTGTTACAGGAGAAAAAAAAGTAATATGGAAACAAACTCTCAGTATCACACTCCTAGAAGGACAAACTGCCAGACTATCTACAGCAAGAGCTACAGTTAGACACAGCAGTCAGCGCAAAAAACAAGCAACAAGCTGGGGAAGAGGAAAGTAGTAGTAAAAACACATGCACATTTTTCTGCTCCTTTCGGAGGATTTTAAGTATTTCACAAACATCAGTTAAGTTATACATACATAAACGCTACAATCCTCCGTCTGAGCACTGAGGGTTCAAAACCCCAGTGGGCGGGGGGATGAAATTCAGCACACTGCAAGCAGCATCCCCAGCACCAGCAGGTTTTCACTAGCAAGTAAGCATTGATCCCATATTCTAGCACTTCAAGAGTCGTAACTCAAGAGTATATAAACATACTTTGAAATTCATCTGATAAACGTACTTTGAAATTCATCTGATAAACGCTCTCATAGTTTTACTTTGTTTAAAGCAAGTGTCAACACCCTAAATTCAACTGAAAAACAGCTTTTCAGGGTGATGTAGCTCTAATACAATTTTACAAAAGGAACAATGACTCACTCCCAGGCGGGAATGTGTTGGAAGAGTATGACCTAATACTCAGAAAGAAGCTTGCTTTTTCAAAAAGATCTAACTTTAATATGTACAGTATCTCCCCAACAAGCAAGGTTTTAAAAAATGAGAGTTCTTGCACAACGGAATTCACATAATGACCTCCCTTTTTTTACTTTTTACACTTCTAATCAGTCCTTGCCAAAATCCAGCCAGCCTATTTTCAAGCAGTTCCCCCAGGCTTGATTTCATCCTCAAACTGGTCATTTTTCCATAGAATTCCATCCATGGATGACTCAATCTCCAGCCCTTTTCAGTTCTGACCATTGCAAGAGAGGACAGCACTGATCCAACATGCCAACCAACATGAAGAGATCATCATCATCAAATGTGCATGAGGCATTAAAATTAAAACATCAATACACACTAGCTATGGAACATTAGCAAGCTCTGAGCACTCGACTGACTAGCAAGACAAGCCTACTTCACATCCAACTGGATTCCTGACAACCCTGCTGAGGATCCTCTATCTGCGAGGGGCTGGTTTTTAAAATTTTCTGTTCAGACAGCAGCTGTACAGTTAATTGAAGAACTTGCCTGATATATCGATATAAAGCCCAGAATCATTCAATCTATTTCAAAGCCCAATCCCTTGGGCTGGAGCCTGCATTGCTCTCGGTCTCCCTTATGCTCATACTTGCAAATACTCAGGATAAAAGGGGCAAAGTGTAGGTGGAGAATGGGAGTGAGTGACACAGGCTAATCAGGATTGTAATCATGCTAATGGATGTGATTAACTGCATACTTCTCCTAGAAGCTTCCTACAGCTACACGAGTAGCTTGATAGCCAGAATGCAGCATCCCATTTTAATCTCCAGCTACTCCACATGTGTCACATCATCCAGTGTGCAAGGATATACCTAATACCTAACCTTATTTCCACCCACATCACAAACCTTCCACCATGCCAACAAAACCATTTTGGGCAGGGTACAAAGACTCCAGACCTGTGTTTGTCTATGCTAAAATATCTTTACAAAAAGAGTTACAGTTCCAAGAGACTGGAAATCTAACCTTCACAAAGGAAAGCTAATACAGGGCCTATTGTGTTACACAAACCTGCCTGAATAATGCAACCACAACCAGGTTTTTTTGCTTGTTTTGTCCAAATCACAGGGACATTGCTAGCTTTATCTCTGACTTAATATCTTGCAGCTCCTTGGGGGAACTAGTAACTCAGCTGCTGCCTTTCTCTCTGAGAAAAATTAATAAAAGGCCAGGCAAGGATTGAAAGAGCAAAGAGAAACATCCTTTTCTTATAGTGAGGGGGTTGGGTAGGCAGGGAAGAAATCAGATCCTTCCCTCCTCATTTCTAGGAGAGGACGCATACACAGCAACAGAATAAATAACCCACAATCCTCCCACCTTCCAGCAGATATTTCAAAGGAAGAATGTGTATTATGGAGTTTGAATATACTATCATTTACATACACATCCATTTTTCATTTAGGCAGTAAACTCAGACTTCCCATTAGCACAATATCTCCCATGTTTTCTAGAGCAACAACTGCAAACATTCTGCTATCAAGCCTACCAACATTTACAAAACATGGGCTTGTATGGCAACACACATAATTTCACAACCTATTCAGAGGAGTACAACTAATCTTGTTTGGGAACAGAGCCCCTCACCACTGAACCCTCTGCGCTATCCTGATATATTTTTTAAAAGTGCTAGAACTTAAATACTACTCAAGCACCATGTTAATGTCTGCCCATAATCCTTTGGGGTTAGAATTCCCAATAATTTTAAACAATTTTAATATTTAATAATTTCTAACATCTAAATTTCAAAAGCTTCATTAAGAAGACTCCCCAAGAGCAACATAGGGCACTAGGGTGAGCCAAAACTAGTTTATTCTTATTGTTACCAAGTTAAAATCTACATGACATCCACAGCAACTGATTTCACTGACCTTTTCTTCCCACAAGAAAAAAGTGCAAAATACTAAAGTCATGAAATTGGCGTCTGAGTTGCAGGAGGCTGGAGAAATTCACCACAAGGGACAAGCAGGTTTGCCTGCCGTGCGAGCCTACCTGTAGGCATTACTCACACAGGGTGTACTTTGCTCAACCCAGCTTTTATGCCACCTCAAGAACCTGATCCAAAGTACATCCACCTTTCTTCTGGGAGATGAGCCTCTGCAGCAGATGACAGCAGTGATGAAGGCTCAGGCTCAAGACTCAAGCTGTCCTGCCACCACACTGTCTGCTGTAATCAGACCCCTGCATTTCTCTGATCTACAGTTGAATATAATTTAATTTGCCTTCAAGGGGAAAAAAAATTGCAAAGAAAATCAGTTTGATTGCACTGTCGAGACATGAGGAAGCCATATATACAGACACTTGACTAAGCAAGAGATTGACCTATTTTAGTTGGGACAGGAAGTATAAACATGAAGCTACAGGAAATAACTATCTGCCTTTCAGAGCAATATTAGCTTCTTCGAGTTCGCCTTTGAAACTCCAGAAGAACATACACAAAATATAATTTTGCCATCTACAATCAGACTGGCAACAACATCATGAGTAATGTGCCATAAACGCTTCATTCTCTGAGAAGACTGGGATTTTATCTTCCAATCTATGTCTGGACTAGCAAAATACATTATTTGGGGATTTTTTTTGGACCAAAAGAAGGTATAGCTATACACTATTTGGCTTTTAAGTAACCATCACTCTCATTTGAATTGCAAGTAGGCTGAATTCATCTTATACCCTGTCTGACCAGTGGTTTGTTTCCCTTAGTCATAAGTTTCGTATATGTATATCAGAATCTGGAAGTCTGCACATCAGTGCTATGTACACAGAGACAAATGGAGTTTAAATACCAAGTTATTAGCTGAAGATACCAATAGAGAGTTTAGTAAACAAGAGGTAAGCTTGAGAATAGCACATGAGAGCAAGAACAGTGCTAACAGCGATGGGTCCAAACTAGATCTGAACTCTGCAAAAATTCAGATCAGATTTAATGGCTCAGATTCATTTATTTCTAGGGAAGAGAGGTAACCACTAAAACACTACAGGGGTTGGAACCTCAAATATAATTATAGCTCCATTCGCTAAAATTAAGGCTGCGTCAGCCCTTTTACAAACACCAGAAAGAATACGTAATTCATTTGTTTAAACCGAGTATTCATCAGGCTTCATAAAATGAGAGCTGGAGACTGGAAATCAAGCCATGTCCTACCCCCCGCACAGCCTTACTGACTGCCCCTTCAAAAAACTAAGTTGCTTCTATTTTCACTGTATTTCTGTTGATCAGGTTGTCTTGTACTTATTTTGTGAGAGGGGTGGGGGCATTTAATATCATGATAGAAATAGTTTAAGCAATACTTTGGTATTTAAAACCTAGATTTAACTGTCAAGTGTCCCAGGAGGGGAAACAAATGAGCACTCTAAACCCAAGTACTTCAGAAGTAGCATTGCCATCTTTAAATGACACTTACCAGTACTGTAAGGCTGGGCACACACAGATACCAGAGTAAGTGCAAGTCGGTTTCCACACACTTCATGGGAGCCTGGCATGTGATTATTCACCTCCTGGTTGCTTTGCTCTGCTCTCCACGATGCCCACAGCCAACTTCTACAAAGCAGCGGGCAAGGGCTAAAGTGATGCATTTACCACAACACCACACTACTCATAACCTTGAAAGTTTCCCACAGACAAATTAGGCAACTTGTTAAAACAGATCTCCAGATATCCTGCAAGGGTGAGGTTGTGCAGTTCCCAGAGCTGAGCCATGGTGTTCAACGCTCCTTGGAGCTTGCCCGAGGATCACTGGCCAGCAACATGTAAACTGACTGACAGAATCATTAGCTTTTAAGAAACAATCTGATAAAGTCAGATACTAAAGCTTCAGTGAGTATCTGCTGGCACAAGCGTCCTACCAACAGTCTTCCTGTTTGTTCCTTAAGGACAAAAATTACTTAATCCTCTCCTAATATCATCTGAGGACTCGGGGGAAATGAGGGGTGACCCACAAAGCTGTACCCATGGTAACACTGTGCTCTAGCTGAACTTGCAGGGCCATGATCTTCAAACTACTGACACTTCTTTGTATTATTTGATATTTCCCTGATGTCATTTCTGCAGAGACACATAACACAGATTTAGTAATATCCACGTCCTTCAGCTTCAGAGTCAGCAATCACATTCACAAAGAGATCAACTATTCTGCCTTCAAGCCTATTATTTGTCACTAACCTGTAATTACTATCCAAACAGAAGACACAGGATATTGCTGCAATTGCAACAGCAAGTCAGTCAAGCTCTTTTTAAAACTGAAAAAGCCCATCTCTTCTGATGTGAGAAGGGCAAAAGATATCATTTAAAAAAAATAGTCCATGAATCCTTCAAAATGCATTGAAAGGATAATCAGAAATTCCACCAGTTCTCATAAGGAAAAACAATCAACAAAAAAAAAAAAAAAGAAAGCCATGTTAATACAGGCAGGTCTATCCAACCAATAGCACTTTTATCATCATTGTATTGCCACACTGAATACTTGAGTTATGATTTATTTTTCTTTCTCAAATAAAGGAAAAGTTAACAAAGCTACAACAGCACCTTCTATATACACACATACATATACATAAAAATAATCCAGTAAAACGTATACTACCATATGGAACAATCAAGGCCTAGCAAAAAAGGAAATAAACATTACAGTTGTAAAACTCCATCACAGTCCTGTCCTTTCAGCTCAAAGCAAAGCTACAGCAGTGTCACACAGAGCCCTGAGAAAGAGGGCAGAAGGAGGCACGGAGCAAGGCTTGCTATTCCACAAGCTGAAACACTGAGAAAGTACTTAGATGTCTATTATATTATTCAGGAAGCCTTTCAGGTACCCTGCTGAAATTGTAAACTGGGAAGAACGCAGTTCATTGATTCCAGCTAAAAAAAAAAAAAAAAAAAGAAAAACACAAACCACACAACAAAAACCACCCAACACTTTTTAAAAAAGCTAAAATAAATTGTTTCTTGTCAAATCCATATTTGTTCCCCAATCAGGGGAAAGAAACAAGAGAACGAGCAACAAAGTAAGAGTTATTATGAAGAATCTAAAAACACCAAAACCCAACATCTCAATTCAGGTATCATATGTCCACAGGTCTCACACATTTAACCCACACCTCCAACAGCAGTAGAGTTTCCAACAAAGCATACTACCTACAGCAGGACACGCTTCTGGCAGCAGAACAGCATCTTCAGAACCAGAAACTTCACTATCTCGAGTTTAAACTTATTAGCAGCAATCTTACATCACGCTGCAGCAAACATTTGTTCAATACTTACAACTGTTCCTTCCAACAGAAGCTTGCTCATCTTGAAACCGGGCCCCATCTATCTAGAGGAGCTCGCCGGCTGAGCCCGCGGATGACTGGGCAGCGCGGCC
>NW_010110874.1:143015-143320 GCF_000699245.1 Pterocles gutturalis
CCCCGCATCCACAGCTCGCCACACCCATCGCACCGAGCTGCGAGCAGCTCTGCAAACCCTCATCCCTTCTGTGCTCCCCCATTACAGCACAAATATCCCCTGCTGCAACGCCACAACAATCCTTATAAAGCAGGGAAGGAGACTGGCCAAACAGCAGGATAAGCGGGGAAGGACGGGAGGGTGGGGGGGAAACGCGTTACAAAAAGTTTTGAGAGGTCCCAACAAGAGAACTGACGATTCACAGCGCTGCCCTCGACCAAAAAAATACGTTTTAAAGACAGCTCTAAAGCAACTCTGCTTAAAAT
>NW_010110875.1:0-7818 GCF_000699245.1 Pterocles gutturalis
AGGCTGCCCAGTGAAGTGGTGGAGTCACCGTCCCTCTACATGTTCAAGAAACATGTAGATTTGGTGCTTAGGGACATGGTTTAGTGAGTTAGGTGGTGTGGGTTGATGGTTGGACTTGATGATCTTTGAGGTCTTTTCCAACCTTAAGGATTCTATGAAATCTATTCTATGAATGGAGAGGATAAGAATATCTCTACTAAAAATGCAAAATTAAGTAAAAAAAGCTCTGTAGATCAGTTGTATTTATCTAATAAATAAGTTGTAAAACAATATGGAAAGAGTAAAGAATTTATTTTTACATCGCAGGGATATACAATTTTGAATCCACAGCAACAAGAGGAAGCTTTTATTCTCATCAGCCAGTAACAGTGAAATATTTACATACTGCGTTGTCTTGGTAGAAGATGTAGCTGCTCATGGCATTACTTATGAGATTATGCATTTATGGCATTATAAGCTGGAGAAAAAGTTATTTTCTTTATCTTCTGGCACTTGTTCATGTGTTGTAGGGTTTTCATTATGGTTTTTAACATTTTCTGTACTTTGTTATATAACCCATTTTGTTAGAGGCTTGTTACTTTTGTCCAGTGCATTGGGCAGGTGATGAGGGGAAACAGACTAGTTGTGAAAGTTACTGCTTTTATTAAAATAAAAAAATCTTTACCTAACAAAAGAAAAGGCAAGATAGCTCAAATTAAAGTGTGTATTTAATTTTTCTATATTAAAGTCAAAGTTTAAAAATGCCGTAAGCAGTAAAGGTGCTGGGCTATTTTGTGTTTATCAACTTTGTTGCAAGGTTTTCAGAAATCAGACACTTATATGTGATACGTAGGTATCTGTAATGGAGAGTAGCTGGGAATGTTCATTAGCTCATTTAAAGGGAAAAAAGCAAGTAAATCTTGCTTTAAGTTTAAAAGCTGTCACAATTTTTTCAGTCTGAAAGACATCTATCTGTCTGAAGTGTAGCCATTTGAAGAGAAGGATAAGGCCTGTCAAGCTACTTCTCCTGAGCTGCTTGTGTTAGTGCTTCATCTGCTTTGTTTGACATCTCTAAACAACTCTTTAAAAATGTCGGTTTTGGCATGCTCCACAAAGGAGAACTGAAGGCAGTTGTTTAAGTTATTTGGGCCTTCTCTGTTTTTCTTTCTGTGGCACAAAAATGTGCATTTTTTTCTCCGCCTTTCCTCCCAACAAATGTGTGTTTTAGCCTCAAATGACCCTGGCATCTTAACATGTCAGAGTGTTAATAAAGCACTGAGGCTGTCATAATGTGGGGTTAAATAAAGTCTTCATGAGCTGTCTATTAAGCTGATTTTTTGTTTGTCACTTTCTGTAGTTTCTTTATGGATGCAGCTTGTCTTGGTTTGTGGGCAGCCAAGCAAACGGGCTTTGTCTTTGTTCACTGCTCTGTTTAATTCTCCCCCTCATTCATTAATCATCCCTTTGACTGTTTATACCAGTGGCAAGTATAGCTAACACACTTAACGTTTTCCTTTGTCTTAGTGGCACTCTTTGTGCAGGCCAGAGGAGGGCTAATTATTAACTGTACAGGGACATTAAAAACCTGTAGATAAGCGTACAAATGCTGCATCCAGTGAAATGCAGCTTTTTTTTTTTTTTTTTTTTTGAACCTTCAAGTGCTTGTGACCGAATGAATTTTTCTTGCTCTGTATAGTTGGGAGTTCACAGGAGCAGTGCCAATGTCTAGATAATTAATGAAAAAGCTCTGTTAAAACCTGAGTCTGCCAGTGTCAGGTTTTTTTGGTTTCATCTCTGGGCAGCTTAGCTGGATAGTTTGTAGCTTATCAGGCAAAAGCAGGGACTTAAATTGCTGATATTTAGTTGGAGGCTGTTCCTCTTCTCTTTAAAGTTCGCATTCCTCTCTTTATTAGTATTTTGTATACACAAGTCTAGAAATTTGTTTTTTTAATTTGATTTCTTATGATGTGAGTGTGTTTAGCATTTTCTTTCCAGCTCCCTTCTATTTATAAGGTTGTCTTGAAATTAGAAGTTTGATCTTTGGGTTTTTTTGTTTGTTTGGTTTTTGTTTTGTTTTGTTTTTTTTAAATGCAACACTAGCACTGATAACATCTTTCTTTCTTACCAAAGTCTTTCTGACCCTCTTCCTTCTCACTCATGACATCAGCAGGACAACTATTCTGGAAAGGCTTGTTTAAAAAGGTAGTATTTAGAAAAGGTGTATGCTCTAACTGTTTGAGGGAACTCAACATGTCACAAGATCTTCGGTGCAGTAACATCTTTATTTGTATTTTGTTTGTAATATAGTGTCTACCTAATTCCGTCACTTGCAGTAGGTTTGAAACAGGATTTTCTGTTTTTCTGTGCCTTGAAAGTAAACTGCTGCTCTGTGAGGTGGGTTCAGAGAGATTACTGCAGGATTTAAGTAGTGTCAAAATCAGCTCTATTAACTTAGAAGTATAAGTGACTTTTCTGTTGACTGATGTTGCAACCGGAGCCATGTGTTCGTGATTCATAATTATTAATATAACACATAGACGAGGCCTGAAGTTTAAGTTACAGCTAATACTTTCAATGGGTGAAACAATATGGTCCAGAAGTGATCTGCTGAACAGAGTTTGCGCACTCCTAGTTTGTATCATAGCTGACATTTTTCTACCTCTCAGCGTGAGCAAAGATCCTACTGAGTTAACATAAAGCATAATATCCACTGAGATAGGTCTGTGATAACAAAGCTAGGAAGAGGTTATGCTCTCTTATTCAAACCTGTATATAAATTAATAAACCTATTACTTAATTCTATTGTTATTGCCGTTTTAGAATGTTTTGGGGGTTTTTGTTGGTGTGTTGTGTTTTTTTTTTTTTTTTTTTTTTTTAAAGGATAAAGATTGCTTCAATACCTCATGTGAATTTTTTGTTTTCACATGCACCAGGTACAACTCTCCCTTCATCTGCATTATAAATCAGCTTGAATGAACTAAACAAAATGAGGCTTGCTGTGGTATTGTGGAAGAACATTTACTGTTCCAGAGTAAACGTCCAGCATTTAAATTCTTATTATTTTGCCAGCCTGAATGCTGATATAGTTCGTATCTATTTTTAGCAGCAAGGTTCTGAAAATAAGAATTCTTATTTAAGGAAGTTTTCCTGGCATGATGAATTGAATTGGTCTTCAGGTAGGCAAGTCTCCTGCTGCAAGAAAGAAAAGCTTATTGACTTGCATTAAGGTTTTGAGTGTGTACTTTATACAGAACTGGACTTGTCTTTCAGGTAGACTGTCAGCAGCCCAATAACATAAATGCAGTTAGAGTCTTTGATATTTTAATATACTAAAAGTAAGAGATAAAATCTCTGCACTGAGAGGGGTTAATTAATTAATCTAACCTGAATATATAAATATGCAGTATCTCAGCGTATGGTATGCACAGTCAATCTCTTAGATGAGATCATACCAACTTTGTGATAACTTGATTCATTAACAGAAAACTGTTTTAGCAAGATAACAGTTTGAAATAAGCTTACAATTTTTTTTTCCTGGATGTCAGTTACCAGAAGATGTTTGTTGATGACAATCTTATGCAGATATACAGTGTTTTAACAGCTAGAAGGCTCTTGTGAAATGCTGCTGGACTTCTGGCATCAGAGGATGCTGGGATTTGATTGTAAGGAACATGGAGATGGCCAAATGCAGATCTGATCTCCTTGGGTAGAAAAAAGCTGTGGTGGTATAATGGATGAAAATGACCATAAACATTGATTTGAAGGAGCAGAAAGTGATACTGAGTTTTTTACACGTTGTTCTGTTCTACTGATGTCTCTGCTGGGTTTGCTTTTGAGTCAAGGTAGATGAAGTCTGTATTCACAGATTTATTGTGTTTATTCATTTAAATGTGCTGTGCTGTTATGGATCCCCTCATTTCTTATAGACTACCTTTTCCTAGTTGTGTTTATTACATCAACACCACTATACAATATTGACATTTCTGTACACCGAGGAAGCTGTAGTCAGAGAGAGATGAGTCCATAACTCAAGTTACATCACACTGAATACTCGCTGCTGTGGTGAATAAATTTTTTTAAAAATGCAATCATTCTAATATGTCACCTTTTTCCTGAAGTGTTTCTCTTATAGAGACCATTTTTCATGTTAAAATTATTTATGAAGTGTTTTTAAAAAATAAATAACTATGATTTACACAATGTCAGCAGATGCACTCTAGGCATCCTCTGGCATAATCAAGAGTGTCAACTCCTGTGACCCAAGGGTGACAGTTTTGATCAGCTCTGCTTTACAGTTCTCTCATCCTATGGAAGTGTGAGGCAACACTCATGATTAGCCAAGAGGCACCAGATTACAGACAGCTACACGGACACACGTGCATCCAGAGTATTTAAAATAATTGCAGAGTGACTGGATTGGGAATTCCATAGATGTCTGGCAATGAGGTTAATACTAATTTTTCATTGGAGAGCTTTTTTTGTGTCAGACTTAAAAGCTCAGGACAGTGTGGTGTTCAGGAACTGTGTTGGAAAGCTAGGGGAATTGCTTCCAGTTCACATTTCTGACTTTGACCTCTTATGTAGCCTTGGGCAAGTTATTTAATCACTGTTTGCCTTTGTTTTCTTTTTTGTCTTGTCTGCTTAGCTCTTAACTTTCAAAAGTTTAGAACTGTTTTCTATTACACTTCTGTATTCTGCTAAGAAGTGTAATAATTGATATGACTAAACAATAATTTTATGTAAAACATTAAATCTTCATGATTGCTATTATAAATATAGCTGATGGTTGCTTTTTCTGTAATATGTTTTGATATCAAATTAGCTTACAGAGATCAAAACTAGAAACTGTTAAATCTTCTTTAGTGCTTTAATGTTACTAAAAGGTATAGTCAGAAGTTTTTGTGCCTTAAAGACACTAGACTCGACTAGACTATCAAGAAAATGGAGGTTCATCTTCCAGTCTTGAGAAACTGGTGTGATAGAAACAGAGACATATGTGTGAGATATGGGGAAAAAACAAGGAAGATTGAGACACTTCTTAAATGTTTGTCTGCCAAAAGAGTATGTAACAGAAATATAAAAATAAAATATAAAATATATAAATATAAAAGGGAGATAAATTCTATCCGTGTCTCAGGTATTTGCATTTAAATGAATAAACAATGAGAAATTATACTTTTTCCTTTTCTTTGAAAGGTTTCTGCATCTTCCAGTTCTCACTGAGTCTAATCCTACTTCATGAAGTAGGAAGGCCCTAAGCAGTTACCTTACTTTGTTGCCTTTCCTTCTCTGTGTATTTTTTTTTTTTTTGTAAGTTAAGCTATCTTCAAAATTTGCAGAACTGCATAGAGTGAACGATATCTATGCTCAAAGGTTGCCAGCTGGGATTTAAAGTCTTTCCATACACGTAAATCTTTAATTCTTTTTATTCCTTCATGATTCAGGCAGCCACACAGCCTGTTACTGTGGCTTTGCCTTTATGGTATGGAGATTTTTATTTTTATTTGCCTGACTATCACTATTTGCTGGTTATCTTTGACAACACTAAGAATAGGACTGAATATAAAACAAATTAGTGGGTTGCCATTTACGTCCACTTTGGGTCTGGGAAGAAGTAAAGAAGCAAGAAATCTAACTACTGAGTAATTTCAGCCTTAAGATTTCTTATTGAGCTGAGGTCACAAACCATATCTTTTTAAAAATTGAAAAGGGAGAGAGAGGACTGGATATACTTTCCTCTTTCACTTGTCACACCCAATTAAGATTATTCATTTCTGATGCTCTTGAGCTTAATTTAATAACCTGAAATGATTAAATCCAGGCTGAGTCTACATGACGGTCCTTGAGTTTCTTTTTCTATATTCAGTCTTGCAAATATTCCTTGTTGTTGAATAATAATCTTGCTTTTCAGTGTTTTAAGGGTCATCATCTAGAAGGAGTTTGTGGAAGTAACTCATTTGAGTTCAGGGAGGGATAAACTAGGCATCAGTAGTCTCTAGTTTGTGATAATTATTCTTTCATTCAATCAGTTTGTTCATGTGTAGGAAAAGTGCATAAATTAGATTGTTGATAGAGGAGTAGAACTGAACATGTGCTAAGTGGTGCCCTGTTGTAAGTATAAAGGACTCTGTTATTTCTACATACATGGTGGGTAGATCTGTGTCTCCTTGTATATACTGTCAAAGAAAGGTAACTGTAGCTTTATTTACAATATGTGTTACTTGTATTGGGCTGCTTGTTGATGGATATTGTAATTTTTAATGACAGTATGTGATGTCAGAGAAGTCGGTTGTTTAGTTTAGATGCTATAGATCTCATTTATCATTTGTGGGTGCTAGGAGACTGAGAAATCTGAACAAAAATGTGTCCATCTGTGCAAAAGTAAGGCCACTGCATATTTTTTATTTAATATTAATACTAGTTACTTTAATTTTACTGTAAAGTTCCAATATGTGGATCTGTATTTAATTATGAAACACTATTTATTTGAAAGCCTTTTGAATGAAAGTGGGTTTCTAGAACTGGAGACAGTTCCCTGCTTAAGGGAAGTTTATGGTCAGGAGGGAAGGAGAAAAGTGCTATTGGTTAAGAGGAGTAACTGGTAGGTCCGAAAACATTGAATAGACTACTTTATAATTATAGAGAGAAAGATGGGAAATGTAGTAAGTGTGGTGAGCTGCACAGCAAAAGAACCTATTTTTTAAAAGATTTTGTGTGAGCTAAGATTGTGTTTGTAAATTCTATATTTTTCAGAACAATTTATTAGCTTAAGTTTCTTGATCTTCTGTCAGTTACCAGAGAAAAGGGCAAGTGTCTAGATCTTAAACTGGGACAGAGTGAGGACTCCAGACAGGTTTCCTATTTTTCTCTATGTGCTCTGTAAAGAAGTGGATATTAGATGCTTCGGTCTCTGATGGAGATACCTGTTACTTCAAATGGAAAGCTCTAAATGGTAACTGAGAACCTCAGCAAAACTAGCAACTTATTTTTTAGGTTTTACAGCCTGATATTATCATCACAATATACAACTGTGATATTTTTTTTGCTTCAAGAGCTCTAAGTTTAACTTTCCTAACAATAGAAATTGCTGTTTGAGAATTTCTTTCTTTCCATAGTGCTCATTTCTCATTCCTGTTTTTTTAGCCAAGACTGCATACAAACAATTTCTTCTTACATGCTACAGAGTATTTCATAGATTCATGAAAGATCTTACCTAATAATCTACCTTGTATGAGAATGAAACCTCACATTTTATCCTAAGCATTTATAAACTGCATAGCACCTTATTACTACTACTATTAGTAATGATAACTATAAAAACATTAATATTATACTGTTCCTCTAAACCTTGGTCCCACAAAGTGGTGTTGTATATTTGTTTTTTAGCATTCTGCATAATCCCAGTGCAGAGATCAGTTCTAAATATAAATCCTAGAATCCCAGAGGAATTTAAAACACCAAAAGGAAAATCTGGCATGTAGACAATATTGATTTATGTATCATTGCTGATCAAACACCACTGAGTGTTACCCTCCCTGGTTATATGGGGCATATACATAATAATAATAATAATATATCTAACATTATCGTCTTCCAACACATTTCCCCCTTGTACCTTTTTTTCTCCCAATAAGCTGAATATGGATGTCATCACTACTGTGTTGGCAGTGTTAAAAACTTGGTTATAAAAATGAATTGAGTTTGTAATATAAAGGAGGAATAAATTACTTTGACATTGTATCAGATCAGGCTTTCTGAGGCAGAGAGGGGAAAAAAAAAATCTTCATACCCCTTCACTGTATTTTACCATTGCAAGGGATGGCAGAGGCTAGGAACTGG